>NW_020448464.1:463588-465684 GCF_003343035.1 Apteryx rowi | reverse complement strand
GCTCCCGCCGGCTCCGCGCAGCGGCGCAGCGAGCGCCAGCAGGGAGCTGGGAGCTAACCGGGAAGGTGCAAGGTTTGGTTTCGGGGAGCAGAGGCCAGCGCAAGGGCGCCAGGACCGGGGGAGCCGTCGCTGCCGGTGGCAGCTCAGATGAGGCGGGGCAGGTCAGGCGCGGGCATGGTCTGCAAGACTTCGGATCAGCAACCTCATGTCATCAAGCAAAATCTCATTACATACGTACCTCTTGTGTAGAGAGGTAGCATTGGCAGTCCTCCCCTTTTCCTGACAGGTGGGGAAAAAAACGTGGCCTTTCTAGTGTGTCTGTTAGTTATAGGGACAGGCTTGTGGCAGACCACGACATTAAAAAAAGGCTTTTACTCTGGAAACCTAGTAGTGATTGGTAACAGAAGTTCTCAATGGGAGTGAAAAACTACTTTTTTTGAAGGTGGTGGTGGGGGGAAGATTTCCTACTTGCTTTCCCAATAGAGACCACTGATTTCTGGTACTACTGACACAACTGATAACTTGAGTCCAGTGGGTCTTGCATGTGAACTAGGGCAGTAAGAGAAGTCAAAGATGGGGTAAATCCTTCTTTTGCTAAAATGTCTGCAAAACATCACAGTCACGGCATTGCAATGCAATGAGTATTATCAGTGGAGCTGAACACTTAGTATTTTTAAACATGTTAACGGGGCATACCAAAGGTAAGCTTCGGAGGCAGGCATTTTCTTTTGCTGTTTTTCATTGTCCCTGCCTTGCTGCTCACACAACTACAGAAGCAAAGAAGCATGTTGGCCCAAGCACAGCACCAGAGGCGATGTATATTGCTGTACAAAAAGTAGCCTCTAACAACTGTCTCCCACAGAGAAAAGGATTTAGGCCATGGCGTAACTGTTGGCTGTGGGCATAATAAAAGGACACAGGTATATGCCAGAAGGAACAAAGATGGAATAAAAGGAAGGGAGGGCTCCACTTCATGTCTTTTGTCAGCCATTCTTGGTCACTGGATGTAGGCAGAATTTTGGCACTGAATGTTAGCATGTTCTTTAAAAATGTTACTGTATAGACCAAATTTTCAGTGAGTCTGTAGCAGGGGTATACCCACCAAAAGATCTACAAATGGAAACTGGTTCTTTAAAATTTTAGATGCATAAGGATCTTAAGTATTTGGTTGTTCATAATCTTAGATGCTCCCCTAAGCCACAAATGTAATGTAGGGCTCAGGTTCAGTCCACTATTAATCTACCTAAAATAAGCAAGTGTAGCTAAGAAGTGTTATTCTTCCATAAAATGATTATAACAGGGAAGATGGAAAAGACCCAGTCAAGCTTGACTAAAAAATTCTTCCTAACCTTTATAAAAGTAAAGATGGTTTTGCATTTAATTCCAAATTCAGCATAATTCAAATAAACGCATCCTTTAAGATGGGATACATTTTATGGGACAAAGATAGTATCAAATCAGTAACACAAAAATATTCTTCCCACTCCCATGATGAAGATGACATTACACAGGACAGTAGGCAATGGCTGTGTGAATTACTGAGCAGTAAAGGTACTGGCACCATTAGTGCTCTCTGCAGGCATTTCAGGGCTTTTGTTATTTTTTTTTTAAGCAAAAAAAGCATTAACAATTAAGTCATTACTGAAAGCAGTTAATTCAGGCAAATGGCTGAAGTATGAAGTATGTTATTTCCAATTTTTGCTCAGGTAGAAAGTGGAGTTGTTCATAGATTGACATGACTGGACTTGAATGGCAGTGCTGGCAAAATCTCATCATTTGTTTATTGCAGCTTCATGAAATTTCAGTGAGTGTATATTAATTATGGTTCCTTTCATGCATAGTTTTTGACAACTTATCCTGAAAAAAATGGATAACGTGGGTTTGCACAGTGGTTTTCAAACTTCTAATCTCAAGGCTGGAATACGTTGAGGACGGAGTGCCCAGGCTGCTGCTCACTTTGTGATAGACCAGTGAGAGATGTACATTTGCTTTTTAGGAAAGACAGGCCAGGAAAGCGAGGTGGTGGAGTAGCTCTTTATGTGAGAGAGCAGCTGGAATGTATTGAGCTGTGCCTAGGGGTGGATGAAGAGCGAGTC
>NW_020448464.1:171303-461375 GCF_003343035.1 Apteryx rowi | reverse complement strand
CTGTGGAGTCTCCTTCTCTGGAGATATTCAAAATCCGCCTGGATGCAATCCTGTGCAACGTGCTCTAGGTGACCCTGCTTGAGCAGGGGGGTTGGACTAGATGATCTCCAGAGGTCCCTTCCAACCTCAACCATTCTGTGATTCTGTGGTTCTGTGACATCTGTGAAACAAAATCAAGTAAAAAAGAAAAAAAGAGATGTTGTTCAAGATTTGGAAATACTGTGCAGGAAATAAAATGAAATAATGGAAAAGGGGGAATTTAGAGACAAAATGTAGACCAAAGCACACAAGAAGCAAACCCACAAGCATGGGAAATTTAGAATACATTATTGATTTTATTGTAAGTCTTTACCAGTTTGCATGAAATCAAATTTTACCTGAATATTTAATAGCCATAGTAAGACCAGCAATCCAGTTAGAACAGGGGATACAAACAACAGAATTAAGGCTGAGTTTCAGGAACATGGTCAGTTTTCTGTGCATGACTAAACATACGTAGATATGATCAAGAGTATTTCAGGACAATATACCTTAAATGTATTTCTACTAGGGGGACACCTGTCTCCTGGGTAGGCATGATCTAAGTTGATATTGCTACCTCATTTGTCAACTGACAGGTGCCTCCAGGCTCTGGTGCTATTTATTGGAAAACCTAGAGAATATACAACATTTTAAAGGCTTTAATTTTTTTATGCTCTGTCAAAAGTCTGAGCTGCAAAGAATTTTTTAAGGCTATTGTTTATCACTCATTCTCGTATCTGCTCGATGTTACCAGTTTTAATCAAAACAAAAATTTCCTTTTCCTGAAAAGCCAGACAGCGGCCTACCACTTTATAATGTTAATAGCTTCTCTGCTTACCCTTTAAAACGATCACTGCTATGGCTTTGTGTGTCTGATAAATTTAACTCCAGTATCTGTTTCTTGTGCTAGTTCAGATCTAACATTAGGAAGAGTTATCCAAACCTTGATTTTGAATCTTCCTTTAGAGGACTAATGTTTGAAGGCTTCTTAACATGGAGAACATGCCTTTACTGTACTAACCCTCTCTAATGGAAGAGCTGCTATAATCCAGAACTTTGTATTATCTTTTCTGTAGACATCACTAATTGTAAAGTTTATGAGACTTAATGTACGTTCTTGCCCAAATTCTCCACCCTGTGTGTACATACACGTACTGGCCACCTCATGCTCGCGCTGTACCCGCGAAGCTCCTCAGGGAAGACCTGGCACCACAGACTTCCTGGCCTGGCCTGGCCTGGAGAAGGAGGCATGAGGAACGTGGCCAAAATCCTTCATGCTTTTGTGGCATTGTGTAGCAACGCGCCAGCACGATCCGGCCCTGATCAAGGGTCTGAGGATCCAGGCTGACCTCACTGAAGGAGTAAGATTTGGAGAGCGCCAAGCCTGGTGGACATGTTCCAAAATCGAAATTTCAACTTTCACCTGGGGGAAAAAGTAAGGCCAATCTTCATTTTGCAAATATAATCTTGAAAGCAGAACCTCAGCATAAATCAGAGGAGGGGTATCTGCCTGAAGTGCGAACATGGTGTGGAAAATAAAGGTCTGAAAAAAGCGACCATGCCTGCAAAAATCATTTTAATGCCAAATGCTGTATGACAGAAGGAATACTCCTACACTCCAGCTCACCGAAGAAAATACACTTCAAGTACATTGTAGCATGCTTCTCTTTGGAATAAAAAGGCATGTGAAATGGATGAGTGCTCAGTTGCAGGGATGAGCATGGCTCACAGCTAGAGTTAATAAGGGAAGGTCAAATTTTCCTTTTCAGAATATTCGCAGTACACATTAGAACTAGTCTTTCATTCTACTCATTGTGCATTTACACAAATTGATACACTTCAAGGCCACCCTGGGGCAAGCTTCTTTCAAGAGGCTAGCTGGCAGTGAGTCCTAATTACAGAACTGAAAATAGAAATGGAGTGGATTGCAGCCTTGAGTTGCCAAAATTAATTGTAAAGCATATACCGGCTAAATTAGGGGCCTCTCATTGTGCCACTTAGATTATTTTTTGTTACTCTTACCCAGTTAAAAGGCCTGACTTGCTGATTGCACTGAAGAGGTGAGAAGCGTGCCTGGCACTAGCAAGTCTGCCTGGGAAACCAAAGACT
This sequence comes from Apteryx rowi, assembly GCF_003343035.1. NCBI lineage: Eukaryota > Metazoa > Chordata > Aves > Apterygiformes > Apterygidae > Apteryx > Apteryx rowi. Next base: position 459,245 of record NW_020448464.1, on the reverse strand, counting down.
CCTTCTCGCGCTGTCTTCTCCAGTAGAGACGATGAAAGAAGATTCTGGTATGGCCTAGGCAAAGCCTGTATTTTAACCACAGGAAACCTAAACCATAAGGTGCATCAGTCAAGCTGCTCTTGAGACACTGAGCTGAGACACTAACAAATTATAGTAACGTCAACCTTTCAAACTTTTCCAAGTTTTAATTACTAAAAGTACTAGTTATCCTAAAAAGTGCCCTCTCCCAAAGTAAAAATAAACAAATAATATTGTGTGTGTGTGTGTGTGTGTGTGTGTGTATATATATATATATATGCATATATCTGTATGCATTCACCAGGAGTTCTGAGTTAATGTCTGAATTGGTTTCCTTTCTTCCCTACACTCTTGAAGGATTTCAGGAATTTCAGAGCCCCATCTCACTAGTCTTTAAGGTGATCTGAGTTCAGGCTCCTGAAAGACTGCAGACTTTGCCTCTGCAGTGCCCTGCTCAAGCTTTTCCTTTGATTTTCTATCACCCCTTGACTGTTTCAGAACCCCTTTTTACATAATCTAAATTTGCATCTCATTTCTTTTTCCCTCCTTTTGTTGAAGGTGGTCTGTTGTTTAGTTGTCATAGCAGTGAAGAATAATTTCACAATAAACTGTTTCACTGCCTCGTGTTCTTGTTTTGCTAGATACACATATATTTCCTTTCCATTATAAATGTCTAAACTCATGTGATCCTTTATCGTATAAGGAGCATCTTTGATTTAGTTCTAAGATTTTTACAATGGCAGTGTTTTATCATCAGTAGTTGCATAAACTGGTAGTGTGGTTTTAAGTTTCCTATTTGCATTTTGCAGATACTGCAGATACTGTTGGTATGACATATCTAGCTAATAAGATTTTGTGCTATATTCTCCAGTGTTTTTACTTTTAGAAAGAAAGAAAAAGAATTCAGTATCAACACTTTTTCCAGCATCCCCCCCCCCCCCCAAAAAAGGCCAGTTCTGAACCATGCATCAAATGTTTCCTTTGCATGTGTATAGCATTAGACTCTTGTCTTTACTTTGCTCCTCATAACCAAGCTTTCAACACCTACTCAGAATTTCACCGTATCACTTTGTGACATTTTCTCATATTTCTGTGAAACTGGGAGTACTTGTTTTTTTTTTATTCTGTTATGTTTTCTCTGTACATAATCTGTGTGTTTGTATTTGTCTTTTACAGCAAGGTTGCTCCGTTAGCAGGGATCAATTGACTACTTTTTCAGAGGTCACCTATTTTTTACCAACATTTGCTCAACTGGAAACAGAATGTCCACCTGTCCCTCTGGGCCACTCAGTCTCCTTGTATACCACTTTCTTGAAGGTACACTGTATATGATTCATAAGAAATGACAGAAATATGAATTTGCAGGCACTCCTGTGGGAGTTTGAGCTATTGCATCAACTTTGAATAACATATATTGACTGATATTTTCCAGTACTGGACTAGGTACTTCATTCCCTAGGGAGATCATAATCTGTGTATTTCACAGGTTGTATTTTACTTGTACGTTTAATACATGTGAACCGGTAATAAGAGCTGTTCCGCAGTGTGTGACCTGTCCGTGACTTTGCTCTAAGTTTAGACATGATATAATCGTATAAATTGGACATTACCATATAAATAATAAAGGCTTTATTTACAGCACTAGATAGAACTGTCTGCTGAACTGTTTCTTGAATCAGTACTGGCATACTGTATGGTATGGGTATACTTTCCTTTTTTTTAGGAATTTCATCTTTGCCTGCAGACTTTGTCATCTGGCTCAAGTTCTTGGAAATGCAGTATCTTTATCAAAAGGACAGACAGTGCTTGGATCTGTATTTTATTCCACACTTTATATAGTCTTTCAAGCTGTCTTTTCCAGCCTCATCAGATTGAATTTTGCAGACTTAAGTCTCAAATTTGTCTTTTTTCTTTACCTTCCCATGGGTTTGTGGTTTGGTAAAGTAGTCCATTATTGTTCTGCCCCCAAGGTTAAAATGGGGTCCTAATTATAGGCTGGTCTATGTATATTTGGCAACTTACCACTCCTTATTTATTCTAAGTTTATATCTGAATTCTATGGAGACATTTTTTCAGGTTCGAGCGTCTTAGCTCTGTCAAAGACAGACACTGAGCAAGAGATTCCTTAAGACTTGTATACAATGCAAGTCACTTGTAAGGGCTTCAGAAGTTACCTCTTCATACATGACTGATGCCTCTTAACAGTTTCATTCTTTATAGGTCAAGAGTACTTAGCACATTTCTTTTGTACAGTCTGATAATTGTATATTTGTGGTGGAGAGCAAATACCCACCCCCCTTATCTCCGGCCCAGCTGACCACAAATAACTGACAGCACCCAGGGCTGACCAGGAGGAACTAGGCAATACTGGTTGTAACTGGTGAGGCCAGAAACGGGCATGAGATCTACAATAAGGGTGTATTTTCCCCAACAGGACATGAGGTCAGCAAAAAAGGTGTATCTCCACACCAAGTATCGTATGGCCATGAGTCAAACTCCGTGCCCATAAATAGCACTGCAGCCTAGAGCCCATGGAGCTCTCCTGCACAGCAGTGGGCTGCACAGCGCTGAATTTCCCCTTGAGCTGGGACGCCTCTCAAGGTTACTCTCCGGGAGTTAAGAGAACCTCTGACAAGAAACCATTGGAGAGGTAAGAAACTGAGACTCGGGCAATAACAAATGTGCAGTAGGATTCACTTGCTGTGACTACACTGTATCACCATCTTCAATAAACTTGTTTGCAATGAACCCAGAGTTAATATACCACCCCGTGACAATATTATCACCTAAGTATTCATTATGAAGTCAACTTCAATATCCAGAAATATGAAAAAATAACTATAATCTCACATTTCTTTCCAGCAGCTCCATTGACCCTTTATAAGGGACAAAATATCTGCTTGATCTCTTCTTCAAAGTTTCGCCACTCCTCTGTGATGCTTTTCATTTTTGTGCTTTTTTTTTTTATTGTCCTATGCCCAGTCTTATCATGTGGTGTTCATAGGTGATGATATTTTGAGGCAGAGCTAAGTATTCCAAAAAAAACAAGAAGAATTTACCCCTTGACAATGAGTTATGAGTAAGAAGCTTGTGAGAAAGAGTTTCATTTCTTGCTCTCAGTGCTCTCACCATTGAACTTTAATAGCTCAAAATCACATTTGTTCTCTTAAAGGAATCTCAGAAAGCAACTTTTGAAAAACACTTTTCCTCCCATGAAAAGTTCGGAGACCTTTACACTGCTGGTAATCTCCTGAAAGACTCAAACAGCCCTGCATAAGAAAGATCTCTGTAAATAAAAACTGCTTTGCAAGCAAAATTCAGCAGTTTGCTCTGTAGTGTAAAAAAGCTTGGCAGTGAAAAATATTCTAAACAACTATTTTGACGTGTTTTTACATCCCATCTTGCTGGCATGTGCCAAAAATTCATCCATGTAGCTCTGCTAGGAAGTGGGGTTGTTGCCATCCTGAAGAAAACCAGCCTTCTCTCAAGACCTACCTAGGAAGTTTTGAACTGTATCCTCAAGAAAACTCCTCTGTCCTGCACAAAAGTTTCCTGGCTGACATATTTTCATTTAAACCATATATTAGACATTCTGTTTACTCTTAAAGTCGTTTGATCTGTCATTGTGGCAGCAGTCTGTACCTCAGGATAGTGTTCACAAAAAGGGTTTAAACCAGGATTGTATATGAATAGATTTGGTTTTAAATACCAAGAAAACGTCCAGTAGTCTCAGACAGTGTTTTCTTCTCCGTGTTGTCTTGTGTAAGGAAAGGGCAGACCATAAGCAAGTGTGATGCTAAAAATCTCTCTGTTCAGGCAGAAACCAACAGGATGTAGTGCTATAACTAGATATGATAGAGAAAATCATTCCAGCAAATCACTGTTCTTTCAATAGCCTGAACTGAAAAAGCTGTAGTGTGAAAAGAGCTGTAGCCAGTAATTTTCTAGCATGAAACCAGAAAAAAAAAGAGAAATGAGTGATGTTAACCTGGTCTGAAATATTGCACTTACTAAGCAAATATGAAGAAGCCTTTATAGTGATGCAGTTGAAGTAGTGCCTTTCCAAGATGTTCTTTACAATAGAAGAGCATAAATATTTTTTCTAAGCAGAAAAATTACCTGATATATAAATTTTCTCATATCTGTAGTTTCTGACTGAAATAAAGGAAGAAATTAGTGAAGTGCTTTACTGTTTACTGATTAAAAATTTTGCACAAATATTATTCATTAACATGACTGCCCAACACTTGTGACCTTTGCTTCCTGCAGCCACCTTCTATATAATAATAATATCTCAAACCAAATATGTTCAAGGCTACTTATGGCCTGGGCCCAAAATACATAAAACTTTACCTGAAGGTCAGAACGAAGTCCAGTAATGACCGTTTTTTTCCTTTGGCATTATGCTGCAACCTTCTATACTAAGGAGAAATTAATCTATGGACAGACAGAGCTTTCTGGGAAATTGGCTTGACGTTCTCACAGAAATAAAGAACAAACTACAAGTCTTTGGTCCTGTTTCTCCTCTCTTCTATGAATGCATGGCAATAGTTATATTCAAACCAAACAAAAAAAGAAAACAATTACCCTCACTCCTACCATGGCAGAACATTGCATTGCATATACTACTCCTGAAGAGGCACATAAAGTGAAGTGGTAGATGTTAATTATATTGCTTAGTGCTTCACTGGAAGATGCTGAGGCTTTCTGATGACGAAGGAAGATCAAACTAGAGAATCTTTTACTTTTCTGTATCATACATGATTCTTCAGAAATCAGTGCAGGATTAAAAATTCATTGAATAAAAAATCACCCACAAAAGCTATACTCCTTCTTTGCATCACTACATAAAACGACAACTAAATACTGCATAGTAAATAATTACCTTAAAATCTGAATTCCTAAAAATTTTGAACCAAAACTTTGAAAGGGATTTTCCATTAATTTAGAATAGAATATAGTCCATATTTCTGGCTAACATGTACACTCACAGCTAGCCCATATAGGTATTTGTAAAACTGATGGGATTTCAGTATACTGTGAAGAAGAAAAGTATAGAGTAAGAATCTATTGTCATTTATTTTAATTTAAACCATTATAATTCAATTGATTTAGAAAAATCTAATAGGGATTTAAACTGAGGTAACTGAGATTGGAATTTGGCCTGATGTTTAAGCAGCCTGTTAGATCAACTTGTTAGGGATGTCCATTGAAGAGAGCTTTATTTCAAATCATTTAACTTCTTCTAGTGTTGACTGAGAACTGATCATAAATCCTTCATGATTGTTCAAGTGTTCCTGGGCAAGTGAGACTGCTGTGAATGGATTCAGGATGTGTTTTATGAATTTATCAAAAACTATGGACAGTGGAACTGTCTGATACAGATATATTTGGCAGAAGTACTTGCCAAGAAAATAGTAGATGACCTATACCTAATTTAGCAATATTCTAAGGACTGCAATGGAAAGAGCCTTCAATTCTATATTGACATTCACTTCTCTTTGTTTAAACATAGCATTAAAATTCATTCAAAAACTAGTCAACCGGCACAAACAATTTGATATCAACTTGGCAGCATTTCTGAGTGCTCAGGTAAACAATTGTCTTTTGTTAGCCTTTCCTCTCTTAGTTCACTAATCCATGTCCTTGGCACAAGTCTATGAGAAAGCTAAAACAAAAGCGGTAGAGCAGTTGATTAAATTCCTGCACTGCAAGAAGGAATGTTATAGTCCGGGATGTTATAGTCTGTCGGAGTGGGAGATGGACCCGGAGTAACAATGAGTCTCAATGTGAGTATGATCGTTTTCTCTTTATTCAAGCTTTTACAGAGTATATATAGACAGGCAATTAGACCATGTGATAGCGATAGCTATATGATTGGCTCACAATCTCCGTTCACGTGCCTAAAGCGGGTATATGATTGGTGCAGGCTTGCTGTTCACGTGGAGAGGTCTGTCGACTTGTTTACCTCCTTGTAGCTTCCTTCTTTTGTGCTGTTCAAGGACAGCTCGCATAGCTGTGGGATCCTCCCTCCATCGTGAAGACAGGATTGCTCACTTCTAAGAGATCATGCCCCTTTTCACTTAACCATTCTTCCACAATAGTCCAAGCTGAACTCAGCTTTGTAAGAAGTACTGATCTACCTTGAACTTCTGCATTTATCCCTGTGCATTTTCCATCTGTACGAAGAGTGAATGGGAGACACCAAACTTACTTAATAATATGACTAACATTGAGCAAAACTTGCACCACGGGGTGTTCTCACTGGATTGTGTGAGGCCACAAATTGTGACTCTAAACCTTATGTATGCAAAGTCTCAGCCCAATGTGCTAATTAATAAGGTCATGGGCTTATGTACTACTGAGGTGAAACTAGAAACAGTGGTACTGACAAGCCCACACGGTCACATTTGTGCCTTATTAATGAGCACTGTCCTAAGACTGATGTTGGATTTTGTTTTTTTTTTAATTGACCTTTTGGAGGATCAAAAGCATAAGCTGGGTATTGAGGACTGATGTGGAGAGTGAGCTGCCAGGGAAAGGCCAATGCAGTGAACCAACAGGCTAGCAAAAGCACAGGCGCAGTTGACTGTTGGCATGTGTTCTTTCACAGCTCCATGTCAAAGATTTTTAAAGTATATTGAACTTTTGAATCATTTGAATCATATTTCCTCCAAAAGGTAACAGATTCAGAAACTTAAATTCTAGTTAACAGGTTTGCTACGGGCAATAAGAGTGTATTATCTCTTTAGCATGAAAACAAGCATGTACTTCAAAAACAAAAAAACAGACCTTTTTGCAGCTTCTATTCTGTGGTTGATTTTCCCTTAAAAGAAGAGGAAAAAGGAAGTTTGGTCCTTTTTTTTTTTTTGGTATTCTCTAAAAAGAGTTTTAATGCTCCCTCTTCTATTATTTATTACTTATTACTTATTACTTAATCCTAGAAACAGGTAATGAATGTAGAGTTGCTTGTCTGATCTGAAAAGATACCACTCTGAAAACTAAACAGATTAGTTTTTGTTTCTGTCAAAGAAGGAAGTGAAGGATTATTGAAAGCACTTCAGAATATTGTGTCCTTTGTTATATATGGATATTTTGCAATACCTCAGAGTATCTGTTCAACCTTAGTACATTCTCGTTATGAGGTTGCCCAAAATTCACAATGGCATTTACTAACCTCTGACTCATTTTTAGGTAACAACAAATGAAATACACCTCTTTATTAATCCTGATATTGCATCAATGATGGCTATGAAAAACTGAGTTTCTGGGGATAGTTAGCTCTGTAAGTTAAAGCAGGCTTAACAGAACCTCCTGCTCTACTTGTCTTGTAGCACAAACCATGGGTTGCAGCTAATACCTCTTCGTCAAGATAAATAGTTTGGGAAAAAATCAACAATCCAAGTGCAGGAAATAGTGATATTAATAATGTGAAAAAGCTGGATAGAACAACTGTACTTGAGTCTAGTACTGAATTAGAAGTATTGTTTTGAGCCTCCATGGCTCAAAACTACGTGGAATAAGAGATCACCATATTGATTTTTTTTTTGTTTTGTTTCTGGGACAGAAGTGATTGTTAATTATAACTCCCAGAGAGCAAAAAAGTCACTCGTTTAATTCTGCTGGAAGTGGCTTAATTGGGAGAACTGAAGGGGAAGCACACAGTGCTTCCACACTGTAATTAATTCAGTAACAAACATCAGCAGCTGCACTATCCGGACCGCCTAAGTCCTGCTACTTCTTGGGTGACAGGAAATGACCCAGCAGCAGCTTGGAGAGCAGATCTGTCAGAGCTCACACATGACATGTGAGTTAGCTCCTCCGTATTACCCTGCCAGCAGTCAGTTTCTAGCCTCCAGCAAGGATCTCGCAAGCTGGACTCACTAGAAACTGACCAGTTGCTTTTAGGGTGGAAGACAGTGCAAATGCCCATGGTCGAAGGAGCCCTGCTAGACAAATTGGTGATGCGGGAGGGGATGGAATAAGACTCATATCCCAGTTACAAAAAGCTATTTAATACATCTTCCAAGTAGGAATATAACCCATTAGACATCATGCTTGAGCCAAAGGACATATATTCTGCTCATTGGCAGCCCTGCATCTAGCGTCTCTCATGTCACCAGATCCAGCTCCTTGGCATATGCGTCATTACTGCATTTGTACATTAATACAGTACAGTGCTGTACAGTGCTGAGTAAAAAGTCAAAGAAATTGGAAGGAAAGAAGAAAGAAAATATGATGAAAGGGTCTGAACTCCTATGATAGTTGGAAGGAGTCACATGAAGAAGTGAATCTGGTTTAACACATCAATCCTAAGTATTGCAATAAGGCTACTTTCTTCTTTAATACCTTCTTTACTGGTATGGTTGGTAATTGCTTATCACAGGATGCAAACCCTAAATGTGTGATGGATTGCAAAAAGACCAGGAAACACATGGACAGAATAACTATTGTTCTTTGTTAGCAGCCCCTGACCCTAGGAACAACCTTTGTCCTTTCATATTTGTGTGTTTCTGCTGTTAGATAGCACATGTTGTAGTTGTGCTTGGTTTTACATTGGGGTAGAAAATGATTTGGGAAAAACTGAGTGAAGAAAAATAACTTCTTTCTTTTGTTTATTGTTTCTAAATATTGCTTCCTTGTCCATGGGGGAAGAAATAACCTTGGAGTAAACATGCCTTGTTTAAAACTTTAATTGTTTAAATCCATATATGATGAACAGAACGTGGTTTTACACTGCATTTGGTTTATTAAACTGTTCATGTTTATGGAATCAGTATTGCGCTCTCTGTGCTGTGTCACTGCTGGAAGGAAATAATTTTGGAAGAATCACTTGAGGCAGGGTCACAAATTTTTCTTCCCCTTTTAATTTTAGGGCGTTATTTCCTTCCCCCCAAAATAAAAGAAAGCAGTCTTGTATTAATTCTGGTTTCCTTTCTTATACATGTCTTTTGTATATGCAGCTTTGGTTTGAGCATGGAGACTACCATGCTGATTGGTAGGGCAGCACCTGGCCAGGTTTACTAGCAAGTCTAGGTGATGGCAGTCTTTCCTTAGAGAAGTGAAGAGTGTTGTGATAGGAGGTGGGTAACCCCTCTGCCAGCATGGATGGCCTGGTGCAGGCTGCTTGCGGGAATACTGCGATCATGTGTACAATAACTGGAATGTAGCTCAAAAGTCAAGAGTGGAAATTATGGCTAACACCTTCTGTCATTGTTATGCAAATATGTCCTGTATTAAGAAAACACATGGTTGCAGATAAATAGGATGCATCAAGAAGGGTTTCTTTGCACTGGAGTGATGATTAGGTCTTTGTCTTCAAAAGGCAGCAATCCTCTTCAGAAAAAAGATTGCTATGTGAAAGTGATTCACCTGTATAGATGGTAGCGCTGCAATAAATGCAGGAATGGCCTGCATGTGCTTGGGAGCCAGCATCGCATATCAGCAATGACAGGTGCAACACAAACTCCAGGTTCCTTTTAACAATGAGAAAATTTAATCAGAATCCTTCCTGTTTGCTCAGTCATTGCTTAGTGTGTGAACAGGGCTGAAACAGCAACCCTTTTTTTCCAACACATTGCTCAAAGCCTGCTTATCATACCAAGGCACAGCCCAAGGAAGGTAGGAAGAGAATGCTCTTAACAACCAGTAATCAGCCAGCCAAAAAACCATATTGTGGCCATTTTGTTTGTTATCTCCTCCCTGCAATGTGAGTCACCAGCATGACCATGTTCACCTTCTCTTTCCAAAGGCATTACATAAGCAAAAAAAACTTTCTCCCTTGTAGTCTGGAAATGAACATGGCCTTTCTTCAACTTTCCATAATGAGAATAGAGATGAGGTCCTCTGCAGACTATTCCTGGATATAAAAAAGGCAAATCTACCACTGGGGCAATAACAGTCTTGTGGTTTTGGGGGAGGATTTGTTCTTCTCAGCACTTCCGAGTATAACTTCCATAAATGAGTGTAGTGGTCACTGATTTAATTTTTTCTTCCTTTAGTCATTGTGCTAGTTCTCATGGTAAAGACAGTTTTGACAAGCTGGCTTACTTTATAAGTAAGACAGCTTACTTAATTTATAAGGTGTTTCCAGACTTGTGAAGCAGTGTCACAGGCATCAAATGTCCGCTGTTTTTATCTCCATACTCGTTCCCATTTAAGCTTCCTTCCTTCTAACAGGTTCTTTGCTAAGAGAGACTGCCTTATTACGTAAGTCTTTAGCATCTTTGCCTTCCTTTCTTTGCAGCAACAAGTAGGAATTAAAAGCTAAACAGTAGTAAGTTCCAGGCCAGAAAAGTTTATTAAAATTTAAACATTTTGGTATTTAATTTTTTTGCTTTCCAATTCATCAGAATCAGAAATGATTCAGATTCATCAAAATCTGAAATGAAGTTATTTCTGTTTTTTGTTACATTTAATGAGCTGAAAAATCCATTATCCATCAAGCTGTATTTGCTTATGGTTTTCTTAATACAACTGAGCTTACTGCCTCCCCTAACTCATTATCCCTCCCTCCTCATTTGCCTTTTCTGCAGGAATACTGATCAGAAATGTCTTCACACTAACCTCCAAACTCCCTAATGACTATTCATCCACAAGGCATTGCACAGCTCCTGGCGACAGTGTAAATATCTCCCAACCTACTTCACTGAGATCCCTGCAGTCTTGCTCTTCTCCATTTCATTCTGGGATTCATATTGGCAGTCTGCACCACTTGTTGTGAAGTTCAAGATATTTTGGAGCACAGACTCTCAAACAGATGAGAATCTAATTCAGTCATGTTTAGGGGTGGAAGCTGCCCAAGATGTCAGGCCATATTAAACTTCTCATCTCTTGTGCTACCAAAGACTTTGTGGGTAGGAAAGTAGGAAGATTATGCCAAACCATTAATCAGGCTGCAATATATCTTTCCTTTTGGAGTTGATTGATTGGAAATTGAAATGTTCAAAGTTTTGAATTGCTTTTATAATGCTCACAGGAAAATGTGTGTTATACTGGACACCATCACTTTAATTTGGGTCACCTGTGTCTGGAAAAACATGTGTGTTATACAACTTTGACATTCAAATTGCCGTTGTTATGATTCAGCCTAATGAGGACTAGTTAGATCACACAGTTATTACTTAACTGAGGCACCTATTCAACCATTCGTGGAAGAGGGACAAATTGGGAGGGTTGCAAAATCCTTTTAAAAGCTCTTTGGGAAAAAAGCCTAGGTATAGATTTAAAATATAAAGAATTATAAGTGTTAGCCATATAGCATGTCTACATAGCACAATACTGTGCTGCGCAGAGACAAAGGGAAGCAGTTTAGTTAGTTGAAAGTGGTGCTATGCATATTTCATGGAGCCAGCTGAAGACGGTGGGTGGAAAAAGGCGCTAGAGAGAAGAGAAATACTGAAGATGCTTAGGGCAACTTTTTGAACACATTGATATAAACTTTCAAAAAGTATGAAGCACTACAACTTTAGTTGAAGGAATCTTTGTGGAATGTCTGAACTGCACCCATAAGTAATCAAACGCATTGTCTGTCATACAGTATTTAGTATCATGCAAATGGTAAATGCTGTAGAATTTTCTGAAATTATCAGAAGCTAATCAGCTATGCTTTGGTATGGTGATGTTCATAGTACCTGTTGCTTCACTGTAATGTAGTACAGTCTTGTTAGTGATTACATTATGAATCCACAGTTATTTCTTCTAGCATAACATGGTCCTTTCAAATGGAACAAAACTTCAGACTTAAAAAAAAGAAAAAAAAAAGAAAAAAGAAAAAAATAAAAGAAAAAGAAGAAAAAACCCCGAGCTCCTGTTTTGTTATTTCAGACCAAAATACAGAAAAATACTTTCAAAACAGGTGTGTTTATTAGGCAAGCTTCTGGCAAGACTGTTTTGTATATGTCTTTGTACTCCTGATTTCATCACCTGGTTTCAGCCTACTAAAAGTGAGGAGTGCCAGAGTGTCCTTGGAATGAACTCCTGAATCAATGAGAGTTTTGTCATGGCAGCTACAGAAACTTCCAGGTAGCTGGTTAAAATGCTACTAGTTTTATTACATGGCTCCCTTTTCTCTCAGTCACCTCCTGAATATTTCAGCAGAGCCTAGTGTAACCAGACTTTCCAGCTTGACCAGGACTACCCTGAAATATTCCAGTGTCCACAAGATATTTCATTGCTATTTTTCCCAGCCTTTACATGCAGAAAACAAGATATTCCTGATCTCACCTTAAGCCATGCCTAAGAATGCATTCATTTACAATATGATAAGAGGAGACAAGGGCTCTGGCCTGAAGCTGTGATGTGATACGTGCCATATGCTTTATTACAAAACAAGATGAACAAAGCATGTTCCCCATTACTTTAAATATTGGACCACAATGGACTGGGTAACCTGACGCAGGGCCTGCACAGATGACACAATACCTAATCTGTTTTTAGTGTTCTGGTTTCTACAGCTTTATGTATACTAGAAAAATATTTAAAACTTTTCACTGACAATAATGGCTGTACAAAATGCAGCATAAGCACAGGACAGAATTTCTTTTCTAGCTGCCTGAAATAGTGCCTGAGTTTTCTAATTGCAGGTATGAACTATTAATCTGCTATTCTCTGGGTTTACAGATGTTAACAGACATGTTCATGACCAAAATTTGATTACACTTTCTGAAGAAACATGCCTACCAATTCTACTAAATTTCAAAACAGATAATTAAATGATAGGTATGCAGAATCTCCCCTCCAGTCTGAAGCAGGTACAATTAATAACAAAAAAAAGATGTCTGATATCAAGGGTGGATTAAGTTTTAGTAAGATCACAGCAATCCATCACAAAGACTGAGAAAAAGGACTAACATTACAACTACTTGACAGAATGAGATACCGGTCATTAGTTAGACTTCTGTGAAATTACTTACCATGTAGTTCTTAAACAAATACTTCCTTGACTTAATATTTCTCAAGGTCTGTTCTCAAACCTGCAGACACTGAAAAAGAAGAGATTGCATGCCATCTCGTGGATATCACAAGAACATCAAAATGTATTCTGAAAAGACTGATTCGTTTAAAAAAATAGAAGACAAGAACACAAATATACACCTACTTAATACAAATCATAAGTAGATGTATAACTCATTATGAGCGGGGAGAAACATACTCTGAACAACATAAATGTATCTGCTTTTTTTTTTGTTGTTGCTCTTTAGCTGAAATAAACTAAAAATTCCAATGGACAGTGGGTCTCACTGTCTGCTCTTATGTTCTGTGATTAGGCAACTAAATAACTACTTCAGAATTTGGACTTAATGTCCAAGATAATTCTGTTGCCAAGTATCACTCACTAGAAAGCACTTTTTTAAACATTGCTTTATATACACTGTCAGATCGCAGAACAGAATGTATAAAGCAATAGTGTATTTAGATATTTTTTCCCCATTTTTCCTTCTTTTATATATATTACCATCATGGTATTCTGTCATCTGCAGTTACAAAAATAGTGATTCTGGAACTCAGTCAAAGTTACACAAAATGAAGTAATAAATTAAAGTGATGTTAACATAAAAAGGATGGTGGGGAACTGGGATTAGAGAAAAAAGGAATATGGTAAATTTGGAGTAGAAATCATGTTTTTTAATGAGTTTGGCCTTATCCTATAAAATAATTTCTGTCCACAGCTTCGATGAACTGACTGCAGTCAGTGTTTTGTGATATGACATATCAATCAGTTTCTCAAGACAGCTCCCATAATTAAAATGAGTTAGGGTTCACAGCAACCTGGATTGCAATTAGATCTGAGCACAAGTCATAGGTACGTTGACTGCTTTTCTCCATTAAAAAAATAGCTAATAAAATTAGAAGGTAACTCCTGAAACATTTTTGTAACTAGTTATATCAAATTGGTAAAATTAGCAGCTCAGTTTTACAGAAGACTAATTGGAATTATTGGAAATGCAGTTCAAGGACTTTGGCGGTATTTCAAGGTATATGTTTACATATAAATAGCCTTACATGCACTGTAGAGTCCTGAATGAGACCCCCCAGAACTTATTTGGAATATATACTTTTGGCTGTCTGCTATGTACTGAAGACTGAATATGCACATTTATCACACTTAATACTGCTATTTTGAATGGCACACTTGCAAACTCAATTTATCTGAGCAGGATCAGGCCCATAAAAAAAGATTACTAGTGAGCTGACAGTGTTAAAGAGATTCAGAAACACTGTTACAACTTGAAAAGCAAATGGAAACAGGAAATGAAAGAAAGGAAATGCAGAGCAGCCCTTCATTTTTCTTTAAGTATATATGGAGAATACAAGATCAATGTTTTCATCTTGATGCATTTTTCCTGAAAGATATCTCTGCACAGCCAGGATCAATGACATAAAAGGAGACTTTGAGTGTGATGCCAAATCACGGGGGATTAAAAATGACTTTTGTTTAGTAAGTTTTTCTGCATGGGTGGAGCTTGCAAGATGTAACCCTTAACATTAAAAAAAAAAGGGGGGTTAAAAAAGGAAAGCAATGTGTGGCAACTGACACAACTGACACTCAAGTCACCTTGATTAGTTGTTGCTGAAGGTTACATTTTTGTTGCATGAAACTGCTGGAGTGGTCAGAACCCGTCACTCCCTCAGCACAACGTCTAATGGAGTCTTTTATCAGGAATCAAGGATGTCCCTGTAACAACTAAGATTTATTCTGTGCACTATTATCTGTATCATTTTGGAAAAAATCTGTTGCTTGAGCTCCCAAAACAAATCACCCATTCGGGTATGTAGATCTGAGCGACCAGAGTGATTCTGTACCCGTGCAGCACCGTGTTTTGTGTAGCAAGGCACTCTGGGACCAGGATTATGCACTCTACCACAGACTAGATCTGCTTCGACTACCGACAGCCCGCAACGTGCAGAAGCGGAAGAAAAAAATAGCAGAGTGTTTGAAAGAGCCCATTTTTCTCTTGGCGCTGAATCCCAGCAGGGGATAGTGGGAACTTCCGCAGCCTTTGCCAGGAGGGAGGGACGCCGGCGCACGTGCCGGCTGGGCCAACGGCCCCCCACCAGCGGCTGCCCGCCTCTGCCGGACCCAGGCGCCGCGGCTCGCGGCCGCAGCAGCCCGGGACGCAGGGGAAGGAGCGGGGTACCGGCCCCTGACAGCACAGACGTCAAACGGCGGTGACGGGGGGCGCCCCTTTTCTCCGAGGAGCGGGCGCGGCCGGGGAGAACCCGCGACACCGACCGAGCGCGGCCTCAGCAGTGGCCGCCGCTCCCGCCGTTGCTATGGGGGGTGATGGCGCATGCGCACAAGCCCCCGCCGCCTGGGAGGGCGGTGAGGGGGGGGCGAGGCGCGGGCGAGTTCATTCTTGAGGGGAGGTCGGTGCCTGCCCGAGAGTTCTCTGAGCTGAAAGCCGGAGCGCTCCGCGTATTGCTTCCCCCCTTGCCTCTTGGTGGTGCCCGGCGCGAGGCGGAAGTGAGCGTTGCGCGGCGGCCGGGAAACAGCGCTGCGGGGCAGCTGCGCCTGGCTCGGCCGCGGGCCGGGAGCGTATCGTGCTCGGGCGCCGCGCGCGCGCGCGCTGCCCGCCCCGGCCCCAACGGTCACCGTCGCCCTCCTGCCGCCATGAGGCACCTGCCCTACTTCTGCCGCGGGGAGGTGGTGAAGGGCTTCGGCAGGGGGTCCAAGGAGCTGGGCATCCCCACGGGTGAGCCGCGCTCGGCCCCTCCGGCCTCGCTGCCGCGGTGCCTGCGCCGCGCCCCAGCCCGCCGCCGCAGGCGCCTGACGTGCTTCAGCGGGCGCGACCCCCCTCGGGTCTGGGTGGACTTTGGGAGCCTGTTGTGCAAAGGCCACCTGCAGGGAGGCCCTCTTCAGGGGCACGGCCACCGCCGCGGGAGCCGCGCTCCCCCGCTGAGTAGCAACTGCGGGAGTTTGGCTGCTGGTGGCAAGTTGATGTCTGTTTGCTCGGTGAAACGGAGTGAACTTTCTCGTAAACTCTGGAGACGGCTGGCAGCCTTGCGCAATTATGCTAATGGCATGACTTGCTCTTTCTATAAATAGCCCTGGCTTTTTCAGGATTAGCCTTTTTCTTCTGACAGCTTTTTTTTTTAATTCCTACAGTTTTTTTCTCTCTTTTGTGTTACTTTCCACCATTATAGTTAATGTTTTCTTTGTCTCGTTGTTAGTTAAATCGTCTGGTGATGATCATGATGATATGTGGAATGCTGAAAAGTGATCACTCGCACTGTGTTGTAATTTGGAAGCTTGGAAATACTCATTCTCGTAAACCTGTCATGCTTTGGCTTAGGACAAGAAAGGCATTAGGAGTAGCTGTACAGAAGGAGTTGCAAAGGGAATAATGCAGAGATTAAAAAGCAGAGCAGCTGGAGCTGACCTAAAAAAGAGTATATTTTCCCATTGCCCTTCTCTGTTTCATTTGTCTAAATACAGATGGAAGTATAATTCAAATGAATTTTAGCCTGTTTTAAAGTAACACTGCAGCAAGCCCGCATGTTGTACCATTCCTAGTAGAAAAGAAAACCTCCTAAAACAAATGTTAAGGTACTGGATATGTAACAATATCTGTTAATACAAATTTATTATTTTTCTCTTGATTGCGTATAAATATTTTACTAATATCAGGGAGCGTGGGAGAGAAGTTGTTACTGCTTGCGAGCTATGATAGAAGTAATTCTGTCAAATCAGTTAGAAACCTTGCATGAATAGATCTATGCATGTAAGAAGCTAAAGTAGGACAGTTGATTTGGGAGAAGCTTAGGTTCATTCCCCTCAGTCAGAAAAGAATTTACTTTACTTTAGATGCATAGTTTTCTTAAAAACAAAAGCCACAGAAGTCCCCAAATATAGATACTCTGAAAGGCAACATGTATAAACATTCATGTCAGGTGACTACAATCATAACTTCATTTATTTTTGCATAGTTTAGTAAATAATTATTTTACTAACAAATAATTCTAAGATGATAGTCTGTAGTGCAGAAACTTGATTCTCCCTTCTTTGACAATATTAGAGCTGTGAAAAACATCCTAAGAGTGAAATGCATTCAGACTGGATATTTTATCTCAGTTTATTAATTTTAGCTGTAGAATAGAATGCATATAACCATAAAATAGTATGGGTAGGAGACATGGTAGCTGTGGTATTACCGCAGGGATTACATTCTGTGATGCTGTGTTGTAGTTTACAGTTTGCCAAATGGCACCATATATCATTATGATCAACATCAGTGTTCTGTTTGTAAATAGCATATATGCAGACCTTGGCTTTTAAGTGTTTGAAAATTCTGTGATGCCTTTGACTTACAAATGTGCACCTTCTAAAATTTTTGCAGCTAACTTTTCAGAGCAAGTAGTCGAAAGCTTTCCACCTGATATCTCCACTGGTATATACTACGGATGGGCCTGTGTTGGAAATGGAGATGTGCATAAAATGGTTTTGAGCATAGGATGGAATCCTTTCTATAAGAATATTAAGAAATCAGTGGTAAGAATTATGCTTTGTGTGCTACTTTGATTCTACTAAATGAACCAAATGCTTACTTTGAGGAAGGTGAGCAGAATTTGATCCATAAATGAGATCTAGAAATCCCATTTGCTGTTAGAAATGTATTTGGTATCCATCTCTCATGTTTGTATTCTGAGAAGAAAATATTCTCAGTAGACAGAGAACATGCAGCCATGGATGAGTAAAATGTATTTTCTTCTTCTTCCATCATTAAATACTCCTCAAATAAAAATTTAATTTTACTTCTGAAATGGTTACTTATGGTGCTGCTATCTAGTAAGCTTATGTTTATATAGCTGTATTGAATTTACTGGTTATGAGAACCCTAGAATGACCTGGACCACACTAGTCTTTCATACTCTACAATGTCATCTACATTTAAAATAAGAGGTATTGGGACATCTTAATTTGTAATGCTTTTTCATTACTTCTTATCTGAAATGATGGAATGCATATATGTGGTGCTGTGACTTGATATTCAGAATCAATATCCAAAAGTAAACAATAACAGGATGGAGGATTTAATCCTGAGCTGTGACAGCTGTGTTTTTCTTGCTGTCAGGTTCTGGTGCTTTTCCTGAGTGTTGCAGAACTGTGTTTTAATTGTTGATACTTGGAAACCCTGTTATTTGGGCATGAATCTCTGTCTCTAAGATAGCTGCCTTCACTCCTTTAGAATTTTCTCATTCCATTCCAACATGTTCTAGTTGTAAAAGCTCTCCTTAAACCAGCTATTTCAATCCAAATCGTTACAGTTATTTGGACTCATCAACTTAATGACTGAACAAATTATGTTTTGCTTGTAACTTGCTGCCCTGGAAATCATACCTCTGAGATAAGTGGTGGTCAAGTGTTTCTTCTTGAGAATCACTTTCTTTTCTTTCTTTCTTTTTTTTTTTTTGAGTGTTAGAACACTCTTAAGTGAATAATTTTTCTCAAATTGCATGCAAAGTACAATTCTCTCTGCTAACATAAGCAATTTGCTCTCTTAACATAAACAAAAGACCTAGCCTATTAATCTTGCATAATACATGTTAAACTAAGTGTCTCATTTTTCTTGGTATGCATTGGGGAGAATTTGAATTAGGGATATTAGCTGAACACCCTTGCAACAAGGGAAATAAACTCAAAATTCCTCATAATAAGTGCAACTTTATTTCTCTTCCTTCAGGAAACGCACATAATCCACACTTTCAAAGAAGACTTTTATGGAGAAATGCTTAGTATTGTCATTACAGGATATATTCGACCAGAAAAAAACTTTGATTCTTTAGGTCAGTATTGCAGATGTCCCTTAAACCAGTCTCTTATTTGTTTTATTCTTACATATTAAAGTACTATGTCATCACTGTCTCTCTCCATAATCAGCTGTTTTATCTCTTAACCACTGAAATGGCAGTAAAACATTTTAGTAAGTTAAATCTACTAATGTATGAACTGGTTCAATTAAAAAAAAAAAAAAACAATACCCACACCCACATCTTTGATTCTTCCTTATTCCAGCCTAAAAATTACTTTGATGTAACAGTGCATACTTATTTCAGTCTAAAAATTGTATTGTTGCACCTGAGTATTATTTTTAAAAACATGAGCATGCCATAAAAGCATCAATCTTTTTTTTTTAAATGCAGCTCTGTTATACTTGAAACAGTTTGTGAAATTCTATTGAATTTTATTTTTATTTTTTGCTAAAATATTGTTTGGAACAAGGACAGGATAGTGCTTACAGCTGTGAAAAATGTAACTAACATGTTTAAAAACAAAGCATTTTAATTTCTTTGTTTCAGAACTTACTGTAGGTTTTTTTTTTCAAATTGTACTTTAGAAAGTATATTTCTTAACGTATAAGATGTCAATAGGAATAGTATCCTAAGACTTGAAAAATTGTTGTCCATGTTAATCAAACCTGACATTTTTTTGGTGAAAAATGTAATTATGAATGTAATAATGCTGACCTTCATTTATTTTGCGGAGAATTTTGCCTTTCAAACTTTGTAGTAATTTTTATTCTGATTTTGTGATTGTTTTCTAGTGTTCTGTGGTATGTTTTATATTCCCTTGCTGTGTGTGTTCAGAATTCAGCTTTTAAATATCCCTATTCTTATTTCTCTTTTATAGAGGCACTCATTTCAGCAATTCAGGAAGACATTGAAGAAGCAAAAAGACAACTAGATTTACCAGAACATCTTAAACTCAAAGAAGACAACTTCTTTCATCTGCCAGAAGGCAAAATAGTAAACAACCACTAAGCAAAGCTCTTCCTCATTAATTTTTTTTTCTCATGGAGCTCTTTTCTTTGCACTGCTTTTGTAGCTACTTAATTGTCATATATCTGTTTAGGTGATTGAGGTTGGAACCAAACACTATAAAACCATACAAGATTTAAGTTTGTTTGTGTTAATTGATCATTAAACCAGTCATGCAAAAGGAGTAGAAGGCTGTTTTAGGTCCTTATAGACGAATTGTGAATCCAAAAGTTATCAATTGCTTAGCGATCTTAGCACGTGCAGGAACATGACCAAAGTTAATTGTGACCTCTTCTGCTCCCAAGATGCAGAAAATTAAATACTTAAGTGAAGAATGTCTGTTATTAACATACACATGTTATTCTAAACTCTTTTCTCAGTTTTATGTCATTCTTGCATCTGGATTATAGCTCGTAGCTTAGAAAATTTTAATATTGATTGAGTCAAAAATTTACCTGTGGTGCAGGAAGCCAATGGTTAGGTAACAGTAACAAGAATAATTCACTGTATTTCTTATTTTTGATATACTATACAACCATTGTGGTGGAAGCTGGCATTTTAATTGAAATTATTTATTGTAAGTTTATTTGAAGTGGAGCTAACTGCTGTTACTCATTGACTGAGTTACTTGAATCAGAGATAGACACTTCTGCCTAGTTGATTGCATGTATGACAATGTATGAGCTGCATAGTTTACTTCTGAGGAAGTGTATCACTAAAATTCGGGAAATGAATGACAGGGTGAAAGTTAATGTACTGTAAAGGTTCGGGCTGAAGTGATGCAGAACCAGTATAGCAAGACTTCTGCTCTTTGGGCCCTAAGGCAGAAAAGGTAACCAAAGGCAAAGTTGTATATATCCTTGTCTCCTCTCTGAGATGAGGATAACCTATGGGTTTTTCACCATACTGGCGATGAAATGACTGGCTTCAAGGTTGAAGTTAGAATGTAAGGCACAAAAGAATCCCCTCAACCCTCTGCACCAAGTGCAGGTAAGATCCAAGGTTTAGGCTGACCAATTAGGTTAGTATACAAGTGAAAGTCTTTGGGAATTCTTGGAATAATATATCAACACTGTAGTAGGTATTGAATATTTATCACAAGTAATTGCAGTCTTTCTGTGTGTGCTTTCCAGAATCAGATAAATGGAGGGTGTGTTGTCAAAGTTGATAGTAATTAGGAGGACATCTCTGAAATACATGATGTATGATTCTGAACCTACTTCTTTGCCTCTCCCCGCTCCTCCTTAATTTGTCTATTCCCTACTCAGCGAGGGGAAGCTAGGTAAGCTGCAGTGATTGTTGTGCTCATATTCTCTTGATACTCGCTTGTAATGTGCTTGAAGTGTCTCTTTCTGAAACTCAAACAGTTCTGTGGATATTTCTGAGCTGCAGTTGTAGCTGAGAACTGTTGCATGCAATTTGGGAATGCACAGTCTGTGTACTGCAATTTTATGAATTTCTTCCCAGTCCCATCCCATTCTGACCTGTATTTTTGTTCCAAGGTTTAAGAGAGTTGTGAGAAGGTAGTCTTCCAGTTCTTACCTGTGGCAGGTGCTGTCAGGATGCCAGGCTTCTAGTTCCGCTTCATATTACTTTAACTCTCAGCCAGTATCAAGGGGCTTTATTAGGGAAAAGGTCTTGACTGGATGTGTAGGACTTCAGCAGAAACTTGAGATCATTCAAACAAATCGCTCATCTGTTCTGTTGATGGCAACAATAGCAGGAATGCAGATCTTGGGGGGGGGGGGGGGGGGAGTGATTTTTACATAAGCACTGGTTAGAATAAACAGCATTTTGACCTCTGTAGCTAAGGTTTATAGATTTAACTTTCCAAAGTTGCTGACAGTTTTGTCCTAACAGTTGCCTGGACATTTTCAGCATACCTTTGCCTTCCTAACAGGAGAATATTAGGAAGAAAATTAACTTATCTGCTGTTAAAAATGCTAACAAAAAAAAAAAATTAGTGGGCTTTTACTGTATAATATATTGGAAACTATATTCTAAAAATCTGTACAATAGTTATCTTGCAAGAGTGACAGCTGGATTTTTTCACTTTAAAATGGAGGGATGAAGGGACTTTTTTTCCCCCCCAATACAAAGAGCTGAGCTATTTTTGAGTTTGTAACAATGTCAAAATGTTATTTATGTTTTACTTTTTTGGAGGGACAAGTAATAGAAGCAGTAGTTGGCAAAATATGTTATCAAGAACATATTTAAAGAATAAATCTCTTTATCATGGTATTATAGCTAAACTTTCATAGCCTTTTTTAAGATTGTTTTTTTTTGCCAGTGATTTCATGTGTCTGTTGTGGAAACCATGGTGCCTTAAGCTGGTTGTCTGAGTAACGCTTTTCTGTAACTGCTAATGAACGCTACTATCCGAAATTGATTTGGCTATTGAGCCACTGTGCCAAGGATAGAAAATGGTGGCAAAAGGAAAACCTGAAAAACTGTTAGTTTGCTCACAACTGTCACCTGAAGTGTGAAGTATGGCTACAGTGAACTAATAAACGTCTCTGTATGTTTGTCTTCAAGTTAGAGAAAGTGTAATTAAATTCATTTGGCTGAGTGTACCTATCCATGCATGTTATTTAAGATAAACTGTTGTGTATCAATTATTTAAATTCAGTACATAATTCCTAGCGCAGTATAAACTTTATGAAGGTTTATATTTTTGTATTGTGTACAAATAACTATTTATTTCAATTAATGTTGCTGCACTGTAGCATTAATAAATGAAATGTAACTGAGAAAGTTATTCTACTCATCATAAGTTTTCTGATTGATTGTATGTAGTATGAATCATATTTGCATATTCCTTAGCATATTCTAAAAGATGCACTATGGATTTCTTTCATTACTCTGCTTAAATTTCTTTCAGCTGTAGGAAGGAAGAATTCTGTTCTTCAAGCTGATAAACTTAGTGCCACAGTATTTGAGTCACAGAGATGATAATTGTAGATATTTGCAGTTCTTTACATGCAAGGCAGTACAAACAGCAAGTGAGGCATATAGGGGTTTCATATCTTGCTTCACCTGAATTAGAGGACCACTGAAATGTTGAAGTCTGAGAAATATAAGTATTTCCATAGTTTCAAAATTTTTTTAAAATAAAACATGGGCTTTTTTCTCAGTTTAAATTGCCTGCCTCCTTTTGAAGTCTATTACTACTCTGAAATTAAGTTTGTTGACAATGTGAGAATGTCAGTATAAGAATTTTTTTTTCCAAAATGCATATAGTCAGAAACAGTCTTACTTGAATAACTGTGGCACTAAGCTACCTGAGGTCCTAATAGCCTAAAGAACATATGCTTAGCAGATGTTAAAATGCTGCATGTCTTCATGTATTGAAAAACTTAAGGCCTAATCTGCACAGAAAGATAGTCTGGAATAGTTATGCACACTGGCTTCTTGTATGGCTAGTTAATTTCTGAATTTGGAGCCTTGCTTGGAACAGACATGGAATCTTTATTCAGTTGCTATTCTTCTTACTTTGGGACAGGTTCCCTATGTATGTAATCTAACGTTCTCTAAAACTAAATGAAACACTAAAACTTGAAGCCTGCATAAAAATGTCCTGTTTTTTCTTAAAGACTTATGCTATTCTTATAAAAATTAGAATTGTTATCTTGTTAAAATTGTTACTTAATGTGAATAGATTTTCATAACTCATATAAATTTTGTGAATGTGGAGGCTGTTGAACAGTTTTCCAAATGAATAAAAATTCAGGAAAATGGCTCTAGTAACATGTCTGCTGAAGAGTGGAAGTTGAGATTGCAAAATATCAATAAACTAGACTTCACATCTGACACATTTTTGTTGAGAGGTTGTCCTGAGACAAAGGAGATGAAAGTTCTTTCTTTTAAATAGATATAGACATATATCTGATAACTGTGGGTAAACATAATCACAAAGCTGCAATAGGTGAATTTTGAAAGTTTGCTCCAGAAGAATTCCTAATGCTTTTCATGTTTTGACACACAGCATCTTTTTCCTAGAATCCTGTTTCTAGAGCAGTATGTAGAGATAGTATAAATTCTTTTATATTTTTAAATTTATTTTTTAATTCTTTTTCTGCCTTAGACTTCTTAGCAGTTCTTGGAAATAGTTTGCTCCGTTTCTATTTTGTGAGAATCACCACTTTGTTTTGTAACAGTCAAGCTTATTGCCAGTGTTGCTGTTCAGTAATTCTTGTATTTAAGGAGGCTTATGATAATGACTAGGCTCCTAAGGTGTTTTCCTTTGCCATACCCAGCAAAGTTAATTGTCAGTTGTATGCAAACCTTGGTGAGTATGATTGCCAAAAAAATTAGAACAATTTTTAAAAAGTACTTAGAAGTTGTTAAAACTAGTTAAAATACACCTGCAAACCTCTGCACTCTGGGGACTTTTTGTGCTTTACTCAGGATTTCAGAGAGCTCAATCTTTAGAATTCATAGCCTGAAAGCTACAAATAGATTTGTCTTTACCCATTCTTTCAAAACTTTTTAAAACTGCTTGCTTCTTTGAGAAGTCAGATGGAAGAAGCTGCCTGTTTTCCTTATGTTCTGGTTCAATTGTTAAAACATTCATTTAGGTCATGGTGAAGGTTCATTTGCTGCTGCTGAAGGGAATCAAACCTGTATCTTAAAGCAAACTAATCTATCTGGCTCAGGCCTCTTTGGGGGGGAAAAGTTCCTCTCATACTTTCAGACTTGGCAACTGTTCATATGCAGCTCTCTATATAATACCATTGAAGTTTCATCAGGAAAGAATGTAATATATTGGGGTGTTGTGGATATGTCGTAGGGATTGCTTTGTGTTAGGTACACTGGACTATTTAGTATAGTTTGGTATCTATCAGAGATTGTGTTTCTAACACAACGTCCAGATGGGAGGCATGGATTTAAAAGTTAAAAATCTTGAAGCCCCTGTATTATTTAGGATTTTCTTTAATGCTTGGCACTATAATTTCCAAGCATCCAGATTTTCTACTAGTTTTCTTTCCGGGATTGAAATAAGATGAAAAATATCAAATTGTCTTCAGATTTCTTTTGTAGTAAGTGTGTTCCATTATAGGGCTATAATTTTATTTTCCTCATTTGTTTGTATTTTTCTGAAGGGACTTAAGAAAAACCTAATGAACAGAACACAGTACTTGCCAGTGTGATGGTTAGAATATTTGTATTATCAATTGCTGCAGGGGAGCACTGGATGGATTTATGGCCTGTTTTGTTTTTTAAGTAGCCTGAAACTTTATAAACATGGCTACCAATGGCAGTTATTATATAATTAATTATATAACTTAAGGGAATGATTTTAATTGTTTGGGAATTAATTTTCATTTCTTGTTGATGGCTAAGGATAGCCAAGTGCTCTTTTTTTTTGGTTTTGTTTTGTTTTGTTCTTAGGTTTGCATTTAGTTTGTTTTTCCCACAGTATTAATATTTGTCAGTGAAAGTAGAAGGCAGGATTCAGTGTAATGATAAGATTTCTATGTGGCTTTTTTTTTCCCTAAAGATGAGACACCTAAGTGAGGAAAATAGGTATATTTAGGCATAAGGAACAAAGAAAGAAAATTGGGTAGTGAAGATGATGTTAAGTGACATGAAAGAGGAGAAAACATACAGCAGGATAATTGGATGAGAGTTTTGGATGATGTATGCAGTGAGAAAGGATGGAGTAACATGAGAAAAAAAAAATGAGCAAGAACTATTAAAATAATGAATGTTAGATAAGTGTAGAACCTGAACTCTTCCTGAAAAAGAAAATGTACTTATCTAGATGATGAGTAGCTAATATAAATGAGGAACAATGAAAGAATACTTTCTTTTTTACTGTGCAATTAAATATCTGCAAAATCATACAAAGAAAAAATTAGTACATCTGTTTCCTTGGTTAAGGTCTGAAGAGCTCTTCCTCCTGCTTAAACCTTCTGAAAAGAGACAATGGGGAAAAAAAAATGTAATTGCTGTCAACATTATAACATTATTTCTTTTCCAAGGGAAAAAATTGTTTTGTCATGTTCACAAGTAATAAAACAGTGATTTTGTTTAAATTGGCCTGTGGGCATGTGTTAAGCAACTCCTTTAATATTTCTAAGCAGTAGGAAACAATCAATAAAAGCAGGAACATATGATATGTATGTTGGAAGGAGAGCAGAAGTTACATGAGCTTATGATGTCTAGTACTAATTTTGGATCTTAATATCTCTACATTTGGTTAGTTCATTGCAACTGTGCGTTACCCAGCCAGAATCTTTTGTCATCTGCTGCTTGACTGTAGATGTGATAGATCATGTATTTATCTGTACATTCTTGAAAAGGTAGCATCACTATTAAAATATTTTGTATTGAATTGATGCAGGACTTGAAATGAGTTTTTAAACCTTGATGTGTAATACTAGGCATCTTTGGTATTGCCATATATACATACTAATTATGAAAAAAAATCAGAGTGGAAAAAAACATCTTTTTCATCTTTTTAAAACATCTACTAATCCTTCTGAACCCTTAGTCAGAACATCTGTCTGTTCCTCATCAGGCTGCAATCTGGCTACTCCAAAATTCAGGCTTGAAACCACACATGTGCGTATGAAGTTGTAGAGAAGGTGAAAAATTTATAGTTAACATTGGTCTGCTTGACTGAAAGAAAGATATCTTTCTGCTTCCCCCCCCCAACCCCCCTTGGAATTCAAACGGATATATGTAACCTTGGGAAAGTAGTGATTCATTAAGGCTAATCAGGATTTTTCTATAGGTAGCTTTTTCAGTGGAAAATTTGGTTGCCAACAAAACATTCTTAATGCAAATATATGTATTTCTCTTGAAACACCCATTATTCCTCATGAGAAAACCAAGTGCCTCAAAATTTCCAGTTGGAGTGCTTCTGCAGTAACGTACATAGCTGAGTCTTTCATATTTTCATTCCTCTCTTTGTTTGGAAATTCCAGTCTGAAATCTCAGCCAGAAATTATGTCGTTGTCGTACAACACTGGGTCGCAAATGCCTGATAAACTGTGAAAAGGCAGACTGATTGGGGAGTAGCCTGTAGAAGAAGGAGACTTGGGCCTCAAAGCACCTGGACTGTAACTCCTAGGATGTACCTTCTGTCACTGCCTTTGTGGCAAAACCTCGGAGTAGAGTCATGGAAGAGAAAACTTCTCCCTATTTACTTACACCCCACTGGAAGAACAATAACACTGCAGAACACCAGTAACCTACACTTCCCTTTGAAATCTAATTACTGGATTACATGAGAGGTAAGTAGGTGGGAAAAATGTGTAGGATTTGATTTTACAAGCTCTTTTTGAAAGAGTATTATTAACGAAAATTAATGAGAGATAATTGCCTAGGAGAAAGAAAGATAAATTACAAATAGTTGGAGAAGAATGAAGGACTTGGGGAACTCCATAGAGGAATGAGAATGGCAAAGAAAGAAATGCAGGGTGAAGAAAAGAGAAAACAGAAAGGCCTGGTGAGGAAGAAATGTTTGACAAGCAAGAAGGTGAAAGAAACTTACCAAGTATAACAGGAATTTTAGCCTGATTTAAAAGAAAATGAATTAGAGAATGGGTGGATGAAAGACATCCCACAGCCATTTTGTTTTTTAAATGTATGTGTTTCCTTTGGGACATCTTTCTTGCTATGGCAGGTGGAGGAGAAGCCAGAAGATTGGTAAGAAGAATTGGCTTTGTGGCAACTATGGATTTGTTGCTTTGAATTTCTCTAGCTTTTTTCAGGACAGAGTGTAATAGGTTTAGTCACTAGAAATCTATAAAGTAAAACAGAAAAGCAGTATTTCAAATCCTTTCTGTGCTGTGTTCTGTGTACATTTATTATTGGCTTCCTTGGTTGTGCTCTGTTTTTCGTGAAGTTTCTTCAGAGGTGTGACTGACCTGTGAATGATTCTCAGCCAATAGCTCTTAGACCCGTTAAAAAGTATGTAATTTTTCTTGGTCTCCATGTGCACTCTTAGCAGGGAGTTTTAACTGAAAACACTAAAAGCAATATGGTTCTGTAGGTCATTAGTTTGGGCCTCCTTGACCACTGTTTTGAAACTGCTGCTTTAAAAAAAAAATCATTATCTTATTGCAATTCTCTTCCTCATATCAGGTTGTGCTAATGTCATTCATCAGTTATTTATCGCTCTCCTGAAAAGACCAGTTCACCTTCAAGCCAATTATCTGCCATCTTGTAAAACACGGACCTTTTCACCCTACCAATGCAGCATAAAATCATGCAATTCTCCTGGTGCCTCTTAGAAATTGGCTTCTCATCTGAGAAGTCAATTGAATCCCTACTCCCTGCACAGCTTTTCTGGGAGGAGAGAAAATGAACAGTACTGCTTCTATCCTAATGAGTGTTGTTTTAGGTTTGCCTGTGCAGCTTTAGCACTACAAGAAATATCTCCTGCTTTGTGAACATCTGAGATCCCTGACTGCACATTAAAGGCTCTGAATGCTGGAAAGAAAGTATCAGACTGGAGAGTAGAAAGCCTCAAAAGTGAAAGAAGAATATGTAACCAATAAAAGTTGTTGAAGTGGTATGCCCAAACCAAGATGAAGAACCTCTAAGTTCTTCTCAAACACCAGTTATTTTCAGAGTTGTTAATTTCTTAGATGCACACTCAGAAGCGTAGCTTTATCCCAGTCTGACTTGCACAAATTTGGACAAAATTCTGTTAAGAAGTCATACTTCCAAAATAAAGTCTGCTTTTTTTTTTTTTTTAAATTTAAACCCAGTCAGGCTACCTAAATACACCAAACTTTTCATAAAATAATGATAGTAGTCTGAGAGCCTGTGACAATGCTCGTTATATCCCTCTCTTGCAGTGATTTCAAACTGCTCAAGTGTAGCTTGGATTAAGCCTTTGAAATTTGATTGGGGTGATTTCAGATAGTGTGTGTCAAAGCACATTCTTACAGCCAGGTTATATAAGCCACTAAAAACAATAACAAAGCATATTGTTTATCCGAATAAGTGTGGGAGAGGGGGATGCCACAAATAGTCTTTTTCTCTCAGTATGACCTTTTGAATTGATTTCTCTTTTCATTCCTTTGCTTTGTCTGGAGAGCTTCCCAAGATAAGAACTTTAATTCAAGTGACAGATGTGTCTTTCCAAAGCAACTGGTTATTATACCTCTTTTGATAAACATAGGTCCTTGTTTTGTCTTTTGTAATCTGTCATATGATCTTGAATTCCTCTCTTTTCCTGAAGGCGCAATGATTAAAAGATTAAAGTTTAAAGTAGAAGCAATAGACCTTTCCATAGAACTCCTTTATACTTACATACAGAAGGGTCCCGAGGTCTTTAGGACAAAAAATTCCACTTAGGACTTGAGCCGTAAAAATTAGGTATTCTTACATGGAATTCCTCTGTAAAAGTTAAATCTAATTGATTTAGATTTCTATAAATGATTCTTACTGGAAATCTACAGGAATGCTGAGAGAGTAGGAGACCAAAGCCAGGCTTCTAAGGATCAGGCCACTCTTTTACCTACCTGGCAATACTGCTGACAAATAACAGCACTTTCAAGATGGTTTTCTGCAAAGAATTTATTCTTTCACAGCAAGGGGCCATAAAGAGCAACCTCATCTGTAGTATGATAAATTACATTTCTGTAATGATAAAAAAAAAATGCACTGTTGTGTTCCTTTAGGTTACTTTACCAAATAAGTGCTAATTATTCCCTTAGCCATAGTCTGAACATCCTGAGACATTTACAACAGAAACGCAAAAGTTGCCTGAGTAATGCTTTGCGTTTGTATCAGTTGCCTGAGTAATGCTCTGTGTTTGTATCAGTTCCCTGAATCCTGAGAAGGTAGTTACAAATACAAAAGGAGTCTTTTTTTTTTCTTTTTTTTCTGAGCATACATATAGACCATATTTTCCTCTGCAGTAAACAGGAAAAATTGTATGTGATGGAAGGGTATTTAAGCTTTACAACCACTGGAATTAAGATTCATCAGAGGTTGATAATGTATAAAATACTTCAGATATTTTTCATACAAACTATGAATACAGTAGAATTTTATCTGGAATAGAGTCACAATCACAAATCTTCAACATCATGTCATAAATACATAATTTCACTGGGAAATACGCTGCAAGTTTATGAGGTGAAACGTGTCAGCTTTGAGGGGCACATACGTGCCAGATCATATCAGGAAAGAAAGTCTGGGTAAAATCAGCAAAATCACCTATTGTGTTAAGAATTGCTGTACAACTATAATCACAAAGTAGCAAACAGTAAAGTGGCACCCTATGCCAGTGACATTCACTGTGCAGGCAAATACACCCATCTTGTTTATACCTGCACATTTTTAGTAGTGATTGGCAAGGTTCTCAATAAGTGTGTGTGTGTGCTGTTTGAAGGAGTGTTTGTAATAGTTATAATGCACACACAAACATAATGGGAAAGGATTTAGTCTCCACACAGATGCACAGAAACGTAATCTCCTAACCAGCCTACATCTGGAGTGCTACTTAAAAGCCTAGCAAGGATTTATGTAAAGCTTTAGGAAGAAAGATATGTTTTTAGGAACCATTTTGCTCTCACAATATGCATTAGCTAAAATCTTGAGCTCAGCATGCTAAAGAATAACTAAACATACTTAACTAAATTGATGTAATTTAATAAGTAAGGCAACAGAGCAGAAAATCCATAAATTAGTAAAGAGTTATCTAAATGAATAACTTTCATCATCATATTCAAGCTCATCTTCCTCATCCTCCTCCAAAAGTCCATATTTAAATTTACGATAGATTGTCCCATCCTGGCCCATATATACAATATCATCATCATCATCATCATCTTCATCTTCATTATCTCGATCTCTGTACTCAATCACTTGATCTTCCTGATAGCTTGTACTCTCATGGGAGTTGCTCATGTAGGAAGAAAAGGCTTTGGCGTGATTTGTCAGCTTCTCATACCCCCTTTTATTGACAGCCTGGGTTTTGGCTCTTGATTTTCTCCAGATAAATACAATAGCTCCAATGACAAGGAGAAGCAAAATGCAGGTAATAACAAAGAGAGTGGTTTTGCTTTTGCGCTCAGGTGGTAGGGTGATCTGTAAGACACAGTCATCTGACAAAGCAAAAAAAAAAAAAAAAGATTATATGAGGTCAGGTAGGGGTCTTTGTTTTAAATGACCCAGCAGAACATTTAGGTCTGTTTACACCTTTAAAATTTTTGGACTAAATACCTTATTCTTCTAGTACAACAGTTGTGCTCTTGTGGCTGTGATGGTGTAAAGATATAAGCAAGGAGAGGGTTGTTGGCCTAGCTAAGTTTCTTCATTAGATTAGGAACAAACATCAAGCAGAAAAGCTAACAAGCACACAAACACAACCTACTTGCTAAGTTTAGTCAAGAAACATAACATCCCCAGAAATATTTATATTTTTAACTCTCTGACTTCTAGAAAGTTTGGAAGACAGGTTGTATGCCCTGAGCCTGTCTGTTTTTCCCAGTTGTATCAGTTTGGTGTAATAAAAACATTTCTTCTCTCTGCAAATCTTCCCTTGCTTAATATGCTGTAGCTACTTTGAAATCAAAGGAGTGGTTTTGACATGATGAGCTTAAAGTGTGTGATTCAGATTGCTATCCATTGAAACAAGCATTTCCTAAGCATGAGGCAGCAATGTGCCCTTGTGGCCAAGAAGGCCAATGGTATCCTGGGGTGCATCAGGAAGAGTGTTGCCAGCAGGTCGAGGGAGGTGATCCTGCCCCTCTACTCAGCCCTGGTGAGGCCACATCTGGAGTACCGCGTCCAGTTCTGGGCTCCCCAGCACAAGAGGGATGTGGCACTACTGGAGCAAGTCCAGTGAAGGGCCACAAAGATGATTAGGGGACTGGAGCATCTCTCTTATGAGGAAAGGCTGAGAGAGCTGGGCCTGTTCAGCCTGGAGAAGAGAAGGCTGAGAGGAGATCTTATCAAYGTGTACAAGTATCTGAAGGGAGGGTGTCGAGAGGATGGGACCAGACTCTTTTCAGTGGTGCCGAGCGACAGGACGCGAGGCAACGGGCACAAACTGAAACACAGACACTTCCATCTGAAGCTGAGGAGAAACTTTTTCACTGTGAGGGTGACAGAGCACTGGAACAGGTTGCCCCGAGAGGTGGTGGAGTCTCCTTCTCTGGAGATATTCAAAACGCGCCTGGATGCRATCCTGTGCAATGTGCTCTAGGTGACCCKGCTTGAGCAGGGGGGTTGGACTAGATGATCTCCAGAGGTCCCTTCCAACCTCAGCGATTCTGTGATTCTGTGATTCTGTGATTCTAGTCAACTGGGTTATGAAATGCAAGACCATTTAAAACAAGAGTTGTGACAGTGAGAAGGGTGCAATATCTGTTGAAATTGCTGTTATTTGTATAAAACCCTTCCTACTCTGGTGATGGAGCAGTAGAAATACACTGTGTGTATGCAGCTCAGCAGCACATTTTTGTTATTTTCTGCTTTTCCTTTTTAAATGTCAGCCCAGTGAATCATAAGGCCCTTAAACACCGGTACCGCTCATCAACACGGTCCTACCTTGTGTTTCACTGCAGTCACAGCACTCTCGGCTGTCTGCCAGGTCAGAGTCACCGCAGCAGGGCAGGCAGCGACCTTCTTCGAGGTAGAGCTGCATACTGGCTGGACACACTGTGCAGTTGAGAGGCCCAGGTCCCTTACATTCGATGCATGTGCTGTCACATTTCTCACATTTGAGCTGGTCCTCCTTGAGACACAGAACACAAGCAATGCACCTCTCATTTCCATTCCTTTGGACCTGGCTGTTCACCCTGCCACTCTCTGGGTCCTCTTGTCTGGACACCATGCATGTCTATGGCAAAATTCACTGGGGAGGGGGAAAATTAAAATTTGGTTCATAGTGCCTAGGTTCTCAGTGATCTGCTGGTAAGGAGAGTGAAAAAGCGATGTAGAAGAATCTTAGTTTGCAATCCAACCTAGCTAGATAGCTAGCTAAAATTCATTCAGACTGTCAGCTCTTTGGCCAGAAGTTGTGTTTTTGTTTTACTAGACCCCTGTTAGCCAGTCTATGGCTCTTTGGCACTAATGATCGTAATGACAGTAAAGTAGCCTTAAAGAAGCAAATGAGGTGGGATAAGCAAGGCGGGGGGGGGGGGAAGAAAAAAAAAGAAGATGAGAGAATGAATTCCATTTCCAACTTGGGAAGGAGGAGAAATAAAGAAAAAAGCAGGTTGGAAATTTTCTAGCAAAACAGACTTTTCTTAGATCGTGTTGGTTTTGTTTCACAGAAAGCACTTAGATTCAGGTACTCTTCTCAAATTCCAGGTAGATTTCTGGGAGCACCTATGTACAAAGACTATTGGAGTTCATTGCTGTCACACATACCTCATAGACTGCTCTGAGGTCAGGTAATTCAGGGCTTCCAGTGTCTGCAGTTCCTGGGTGGCCTACTGGGCAAAAGTTCCTTATTTTTTTGCTGTGGGACCAGGACCTCAGATACAGTGCAATAACCTTACATCAAACTGGACAGATCTCTCAGAGCTGGTAGGCTTCTTGCCCTGAATCTGAGAGCATGGAAGAGAGGGGGAGGCCATACTGGGAGGTCCAATTTCTCAAAGCTCCTGCAAAGAACTGTGGACCAACATGGTCCCCGGCTCTTAGGCTGCCTTCTCAGGTTCACAGTTATGGAGCAGTCCTGCTACAGAGATCCTCCAGGCCGGGTACCCAGGGTACCGAGGGTACCCAGCATCTCAGGCCAACTGTCTTGCCATGCCTCTATATTCTTGAACAAACAGCTCTGGAAGGCAGTTGGAAATCTGGAAGCTGGGGTGTCCAGACTTGTGGCACAGACCCAAACCTGATTGTGGTCCTACTTTAGAGACATGTAGCTCTGTTAACTTCAGCCCGTCTCTTCACTAGAGGTTTCTGCCAGCAGAACTCAGTCAGAAATGTGATGTGATTTCTTACAAAACAAAGTAGCAGAAATCCCTGGGGAAATCTCAGTTATAACAGAAGAAAAAATACTCTATTACTGATATAGCTGAATTTGTTCACATGGTTTTGGTATGGCCCTCGGCATCATTGTGTCTTTATATATACTGATAGAGAAATCCTCCTACAGTAGAGAGCCCCAGAAAGAGAAACAATGCTTTTTCCGCCAAGAGAATAACAAAAGTAGGAATATTTAAAGATAAGCTTGAAAACTCAGAAAGGAGCATTCTGTGTTCTTCCTCTTGTGTTCAGAGGTTAAAGTTCAGGATATAAATCACAGGAGAAAATGCTTACAAATAGGTACCTCTTGTATTGGTGACTCCTGGACTCTGTATTCGCTTACAAGACAGTCTGAGTTGCACATTCCACCTAATAAAGTGTAGCTCCATACGCAAGAAGTGCAGCTGAACGCTCCTTTCCCTAGAAAGGCAAACAAAACAATATTAGAACAGAAAAAATTGTCCTCTAACTTCCTTTCAGAAATACACTGATCACCTCCACCAAAGAAGAAGGACGTTTGTCATCATTGAGACTCAAGAATGAACTGTCTAGCATGAGGAGGTCAGTATTAAAAAGAGCTTGGGCCTTGTCTTGAAATTTTACTTGCCCACAAAGTGTTTTTCTTAGGTGTTTTGAAATTCATGAAAAGCTGATTATGAACTACAAGGAGTGTGTTGGACTTCTGTTTTTTATTTTTCTTAGCGTTGCAACTGGTTTGCCACCTGGCTTGGCCAGTTGTGCTTGTGTCTGCATGGGAACTTTCAGAGGCATTCAGGAGAATCAGTTAAATCAGTGAACTAAATCAAAATTGTGGGAAACCTTGGCCAAATTCTCTCATATGCAAAGTCAATAAGGCCTGTTAGCTAACCCTTTTCTAACCGCAATAAATTAACATATATTTATGTTTTTAATAAAAGTATAAATTCTTCAGTTGCATAGGAAAAAATTGTGTTTCACTAGGTGCAAACAGAACATCATATGTGCTTTGTGTGTGTGAGAGCATTTTTGAAGACATGCTGCATGCAGTTCTTCTGCAGAACATTGAAGTGAACATTTTGTCTTTCTTAATGTTAAAATGCATGTGTCCAATTTCCTGCCACTTGGCATCTTCTGCCACAGTCTGAAAAGAAGACACTAACATTAGCAGTAGTTAAACAGGTGAAGTTAGCAATGTTTTATGATCCAGTGAATTCACTATGTGATTTTTCTGAGCATTGCAGGGTTTGCCTCCCTGGTCACATGAAACATGAGACACTGCACCACTTCTTGGCTCCTACATCAACAATGAAGATTCATTTCAGAGAACCTACTGATTTTCTGTTTAGAAAGACTGGCTCATATTTCATTGTACTGTCCCTGTATTTAAGATAGAAAATCTGTCCCGTAGTATTAATCCCAAATAAGATAAAAATCAATCATAGGAAGCAGTCTGGAAATTCAAATGGCAATATCTTTTTGTCCCAAATCCAAGCCAAAATATTGCTGTCATTTATTATGATGTGCTTTTATAGTTACGTTTTAACAGTTCTTGAAGGTTTTATAACTTTAGGAGTTATTTCCACAATTTTAAATATTGTTATGTTTGCAATTAGCCATCTGCACTATCCAATATATCCACTGTCCTAAAGAGTAATTTTAGGTTTTAATACAGTATAGTCTGAGCTGCAGAGTGGCATCTGCTAGCTATCATCTGATGCCATTCAGATAGAATAAGACACTATATGGGTCTAAGGGGAATAATGCGGCCCAATTCAGAATTGGATGCAGTACAATTTATGGAAAAAAGACATGGAATACATAAATGTGTCACGGAACAAAACAGATGGTCTCTCAAAGTTAACTTTGAAAAATACTTAACTATATTCAAAGCAGCAGACACCACAATTTTTTTTTCACCCTAGAGATGCTTTGTGGCCTTTTTGTTATTTTCAGTGTTGGTAACTGTTGATTTTCTACTCTTTCCTTTAGAGACTGTAAAGATGTGTGGTCGGATTTAGATTCTTTGGCTTTCACAGAGAGGCCCGTGTAGTAGGATAGCTCAAGGAGTGAGATATTTTTCAGTGTTTGTGAGACAAACAGAATGCAGTCCTGTTAGCATCAGAGCCCTGGTTTTAAAGTTGCTGAGCATCTCTGTTAGAAGCCCGGTTGACTTAAACGAACTTAATTACGTGGTGAGCCTGTTTGCCTTCACTGGCTTTGTACTGGCAATCGCTCCCAGCCCTCCTCTCCTGCAGGTGCTCCTGCACTCTGTGACTGGAAGCAGCTCGGTAGGAATTGATATTCTTGTTTATTCTTGGTGATTCGATACTCTATAAATAAGGTGGCAGCCCAGATCAGCCAGCTGAGCGAGTAAGCCAGGGCCTGGGAGAGTCTGGCAGCCTGCCAGGAGGGCTGTGCCACCCACTTCAACTCCTTAGATCAAAAGCAGTTTAGTAGGGCCATATAAGCTACTACTGCACTTCCTTGTGAAGTGTTTCCAAATACTGGAGCAGAGATAGAACAAAAAAAAGACATGACTTGTGTTTTGATATTCTTTTTCTGTCAAAGCAGAGTGTACGCTTTTACCTTTGCATGTTCGGCAGGAAGGGTGGCATCTTTCGCACATGTTGTTGTCCTTGTTTTCGTAGTAATATTCAGGGCAAGAGCTAACACATTCATTCTTGGAGCGCAACAGGTAAAAATACGTATCACAGAAAAGGCAGTGTGTAGGCTGAGGTCCCATACACTCCTTACAGCTCTTGTGGCACCTCTCACATGATCCAGTGGAGTTTTGTGTAAAGTATCTGAAACAGATCAGATAGCGTTGGCTTTGCAAATGCCTAATAATAACAGGAAAGGCCAAAACATCCTCCCTCCTGAGCTTTTACTGTGGTTACATCAATATACTTTTTGCGTCTCAGTGGAAGTGGAATGCATTTGTTTAGACTGCATTTGCCTGTGGGAATACAGCTATAAAGCAAGACTATCTAAAACAGAGGATGAATTCAGGTACAAAGTAAGCAAATAAACAGACACGACTCAGAAATCCTAAACTCTGTTTTTGGCTCTACCACAAACATCCTGTGAGCTGTTGGGCAAGCATTTAATTCCTCACTACTTCTGATGCCCAGCTTTCAGATGGGAACTCAGTAACTCCATATTTCCTTATAGCCCACAAACAGGCCTAGCCAAAGGACACCAAGACAGAAACAGTTTGTTCAACTAAATTGTGCAGTCAGAGGAAAAGGGGAATAGCTGCAGAGTGGTTATATTGTGATATAGTCATTGCAGGCTCATATTAGTGAACTTGCTGCCTAGAATTTTGAGTCCTCAGTTAAATAATGTTTTAATGATTGATTTTATTACGATGCATTATAAACTTTCACTCAATGTGAAACAAAAGTGACCACATCCAAACTTCAGGTTAGGCAGAGCATGCAAAGGTGCTTGAAGCAAATTACACTGCTTCCTGTGCTCAAGCTGACTAATTAAGGGATAACTTAGTTTATTTACTCTGTTTCACACTGTTCTGTATAAACATAATCTTAAAGTGTCCTTGGAGCTTTTAAGAATGGCCACATCACATCAAGTTGGTTTCAGCCTGGGCACCAGCTCCATCTCTCCAGTTCTGCACTGGAAAGAGAGGTTTCACACCACCTCTGTGTACTAGGACAACATGAAAAATTTTCATCCTAAGGTAGGACTGAGGGCAGAATGATCTGATTGCTCAAAGCTCTCTCTGTGATGTAGCTCTTAGTTAAAGATCTTGGACCTTACCCAGCTGGACACTGGTTTACACATCCTTTTCCTTTCCTGTACCAGCCCGGTTTGCAGGAGAGGCACTGTGAGCTGTGTTTTCCAAAGCAAGTGTCACAGGTGCTGTGGCATGGGGAACATTGTCCCTCATCACTGTCAGCATAATATCCATGTGGGCATGTTTCAACACAGGTGGTATCTGCACAGAGAACAATGCAGAATAACAGATCATATTCAGTATTTGCTGCTATAAAGATCTCATATAGCTCTGCTGGCGCAAACTCTAACAGGGGATGCTGTTAGAGTTTGTAACAAAGCCAGTAAAAGGAACATTGGGACATCGTAATTATTATTTTGTTTCTTCCAAGTCTTGTCACTTCATAAGCCTTCACTTCTGAGTCTTATGTACGTTAGCAGACTCCTCAGAAAAAATCATTTTTAATCTTTAGAAAATATAAATGCTGTGCATAGTAAATAATAATGAGCAACAGCTGTGATTTCTTCCAGAATATACAAAGAGAGAAATAATAATCAGGAAACTTTATCTCTGTCTGCATTACCATTTTCCCTAGGTTTCACTCTGATTCTAAGTGCATTCTTTCAGGCTCATTGCATTCTGTGTATTTGGCAAATCCAATGGTAAGAAGTTTTAGATTTAATGATGTTTGTTCATTGGTCTTTGTCCCTGTGTATGGCTGCTGCTTTGTGTTACGGGAATTATACACCTCTAATGCTGCTAAATGCACCAGGTACGTCACGTTGTTCACCTGAGATTTCAGAGGGTCATTAACTGCATAGAAATCTAGAATGAAAAGCTAGGACTGAATCAACTAACTGCAAGTGCAGGAAGCTAAGAGAATAGTGTTTACTACTAATAGCTTGCACTCATTATCTAGCTTGTCCTTATTGTTTTACTGCTCAGATTACAAATGGGCAAAGAAAGATACTTTTCCTTATTTCCAATTTTTTTGCATTTTTTTTCTCCACTCCGGATTGTTTATTTACATACTTCCTTCTACTTCACCAATTGTAATAGTAAGCTGGGTGTGCTAGTAATAATGTCAAGTCTGAATCGAGTCCTCAAAAATTTAAGAATTCAAAATCTGCATCAGAATTAGATGCAGACAGCTCAGTCAGTGTTTTAATTCAAATTTACTTTAGATTTTTCCTGAATTACAGATCATTTAAATCAGTTTTTTTCTAAATGAAATTTTTAATTTTTGTTTGCTTTTTTTAAAACACGCAAAGAAGTAAAATTTAAGTCCTGGGATTTTATAGTTTTTACCAACTTATTTCTAAGACAATAGACTCTTTTGCTCCAAAAAAGAAGAAAAAAATAGGGTTTTTTTTTTGCGTCTCAACCATCCACTAGCAATTGACCTAATGATCCGGAAACAATTTTTTAACTTCTCTGCTTAAGTATGTCTTTGTTCATCAAATCTCCGAAGGGATTAAATGAGCTAACATGTAAATGTGAACTCTGTGCTTACAAAACATGAGCTAAGGACATCCCTTTTGTCTTTTTCAAGTTACTTGTAGGAAACAAAAGTGTCAGTAAATAGGGAGTAAATGAAACAAATACTAGTTCTGTTTAGCCATGGACTTTGTTGCTACTTAGATGGTCTACTTTCGGCCTCAAAGGCCCAGCATGACTGTTTTGTCCACTCCTCAAAAAATATCCCAAGTATCCCTGAAGAAGTAATTATCTCTGCACCCACTTACTTGTCAGGTCAACCTTGCAATATTTAGGTTGAAATGGTCATAGATGTTTCATGAATAGGACAGAAACTTGCCTATTTATTTCATGCTCTCCTATTCTTCAATGCAAAATAAAATCTAGATGCAGGATCAAAGTACTCACTGAGAAGATGCTGATTATTTGCACAGCTAAGACACTGGTGTTCAGTGGGTCCTGAGCAGTGAAAACATTTCTTATGACAAGGCTTGCAGGTTTGAGTTTGCTCATCACGGTACTCAGTGCGAGAGCAGTATCCAGATAAACATTGTCCATTGTGGTTCAGCGTCAGGCCATTTCTGCAAGTAAGGCAGGCAGTGGAAGAAGAACAAGTCTGGCATGTCCTATTACATGCTGAAAAGGACAAACAGCAGATATGTCACCATTTCTTTTTTCATTTCAAATTATTATTTCAGCTTTAATTTTACAAGGAACCACCATGACCTCAGGATGAGAGGTTGAGTGAAATGAGCAATAGCTCTGCTTTTGCATAATCAAACAGATTAATATTTTCAATGTTATGCAGCCTGCTCCTTCAGTTGCTTTGTGCACTGGCACTGCTTTTGCTGAGCAGCGGTTTCAACATACTATCCACCACTAGCAATACTCAGCTCTTTACCAGAGTGGCTGCATGTAATTTCAAACACCTCTAGCTTTGTTAGCTCCCTCTCAGCTTTCTCTGATTTTTGCTGTTCTAAAGGATGTCTTATCATGCCTTTGTGATTTTCTCTGTTTTCAGGACACTCATAGCTACCTTAGCAACCCACAAACCCTTTAGGAATAATATCCAACTGGTTCTACTTGCATCTCAATACTCTTCTGGAGAAAACAAGGCTGCCAACCTTGGCAATCTTCAGTTTCCTGTTCATAGTAAGTCCCTTTGGGGCATTCTTCAAAACACTCCCCATAGTATAGGACGAAGGAGCTGATGGCGCACTCATTACAGTCATCTGAGTCGGGTCCATCACAATCCTTGCAGTCTCTGTGGCAGGGGAAGCACTGCTTGTCTTCGGCATAGAAGTGAGAGGGGCAATCCTCCACACACCTCCCATCGTGCAGGAAGAACTCATCCATGCACACTGCAGAGAACCAGACACAACGGGTAAGCCACAGGGCAGCTAATTCTGACTTTGGTAAGTGAGGGAGTGAAGAAATCCTGGGAAACCATAAATCCTGCAGTGCTTGTTTGTTTTAATAGGAGATAAGTGGACAACTTGAGAATGTATTGCTTTTTCCTTTGACTCTTTCCCTTCCAGTCTGCCCATAACAGCCCAAACCTCATGCAATATCTTCTGTGCTACATTGAGGGACTGAGAAACCAAGTTGGCCACTCAGCTTTGCTTATATTAACCAAATCACACTGCCACTAAATAGAGAAAGGCATCTGATGAGATGCTATATCTGGATTATGAACTTCCTGCAAAATTAGGGATGTCCATATTGGAAGATTTTTTTGGTTTAATATTAAAATATCAGTCTGACTGGGATATTTGCACCTGGATGTTTGACTTTGCAGGGAGCTGCCATGATGTTAGGATTAGTACGCTGAGTAGCATCCGAGAAGATGAGCAAGAGATAGACAGGTTATTCTTGGAGACCATACAGCTCCAGGAGTCCCAACCCCCCACAGCAGTGGAGTTGCTGGAGGGCTCTGTGCCGTGTGAAGCAGTACATCATAACACTGTAGAAGAAGGCTGGAAACTGGTCACTGCTCGTGGGAGGAGAAAGGCTCCTACTCCTCCCGAAGACTTGAAGCTGAAGAACAGATTTAGTCCCTCCAGGATGAGGAGGAGCTCGGCATGGCTTCAAGGGAAGCAACTGGGCTGACAGACCCTGTGCCAAGTGGGAACACCTGCAAGAAGCGGCGGGTGATTGTTGTGGGGGACTCCCTGCTGCAGGGAACAGAGGCACCTATCTGCCAACCTGACCTCATGTCTAGAGAGGTTTGTTGCCTGCCAGGGGCTCGAATATGAGATGTCATACAAAGACTGCCAAGGCTTGTCCATGCTTTGGACTATTACTCTCTGCTGCTTTTCCATTTGGGCACTAATGATACCAAGGGCAAATTGGAAACCATCAAACAGGATTTCAGAGCTCTGGGGATGGTGGTCAAAGGTCTGGGAGCCCAGGTCATTTTCTACTCAATCCTGCCAGTGAGGGGGAAGGATGGGAGGAGGAGCAGATGGATTTTCTAAGTTAACAACTGGCTGTGCTGCTGGTGTTGGTGACAGGGCTTTGGTTTCTATGACCATGGGACTCCGTTTGAAGATGGACAACTGATGGGGAGAGACGGGATCCACCTCACTAAGCTGGGCACACATGTCTTTGCCAACAGGTTGGCCAACCTGCTAAGGAGGGCTTTAAACTAGGAAAGATGGGGAAAGGGGAGAATTATAGTGACAGGGTAGTCAGCAAAACATGGCTCAAATCAGGACACCTCCAGCAGGTGCATGCAGCCAGGGAAGTGTGCACGGGACACGACTATGGAGCATCCTCTTGCACCCCTCCTGGGAAACCTGCATGCTCAGTCACCTCTCTGAAATGCCTGTACACCAATGTATGCAGCATGGGGAATAAACAGGAAGAACTAGAGATGTGTGTGCGGTCGCAGGGCCATGATCTCATTGCAATTACAGAGACATGGTGGGATAGCTCGCATGACTGGAGTGCTGTCATGGATGGCTACGTGCTTTTTAGGAAAGACAGGCCAGGAAAGCGAGGTGGTGGAGTTGCTCTTTATGTGAGAGAGCAACTGGAATGTATTGAGCTGTGCCTAGGGGTGGATGAAAAGTGAGTTGAGAGCTTATGGGTAAGGCTTAAAGGGCAGGCTAGCATGGGTGACACTGTTGTGGGTGTTTACTACAGGCCACCTGATCAGGAAGAGGAAGTCAACGAGGCCTTATACAGACAACAAACAAAGAAGGACTGGTGGAAGATGTGAAGGTCGGGGGCAGCCTTGGCTGCAGTGACCATGAGATGGTGGAGTTCAAGATCCTGCGAGGAGGAGGCAGGGCAATAAGTAGGATCGTGACCCTGGAGTTCAGGACAGCAAACTTCAGCCTCTTCAGGGACCTGCTTGGAGGAATCCCATGGGTGAGGGCCCTAGGAGGAAGGGGGGTTCAAGAGAGCTGGTTAATATTCAAACATCACTTCCTCCAGGCTCAAGAGCGGTGCATCCCTATGAGTARGAAGTCAAGCAAAGGAGGTAGGAGACCTGCATGGATGAGCAAGGAGCTCCTGGCAAAACTCAGCCAGAAGAAGGAAGTATACAGCAAGCGGAAAGGGGGTCAGGCCACTTGGGAGGAATACAAGAACGTTGTCAGAGTATGCAGGGATGCGACGAGGAAGGCTAAGGCCCATTTGGAATTAAATCTGGTGAGAGATGTCAAGGACAACAAGAAGGGCTTCTTCAAATACATCAGTAGCAAGAGGAAGACTAGGGAAAATGTGGGCCCTCTGCTGAATGGGGTGGGTGCCCTGGTGACGAAGGATGCAGAGAAGGCAGAGTTACTGAATGCCTTCTTTGCTTCAGTCTTTACTGGTCAGGCCAGCCCGCGGGAACCCCAGACCCTGGAGACAAGAGAGAAAGTCTGGAGAAAGGAAGACTTTCCCTTGGTGGAGGAGGAGTGGGTTAGAGATCATTTAAGCAAACTTGACACCCACAAATCCATGGGCCCCGATGGGATGCACCCAGGAGTGCTGAGGGAGCTGGTGGATGTTATTGCTAGGCCACTCTCCATCATCTTTGCAAGGGCATGGAGAACAGAAGAGGTGCCTGAAGACTGGAAGAAAGCCAATGTCACCCCAGTCTTCAAAAAGGGCAAGAAGGAGCACCCAGGGAACTACAGGCCACTCAGCCTCACCTCCATCCTTGGAAAGGTGATGGAGCAGCTCATCCTGGAGGCCACCTCCAAGCATGTGGAGGAAAAGAAAGTGATCAGGAGTAGTCAGCATGGCTTCAGCAAGGGGAAATCATGCCTAACCAATCTGATAGCCTTCTCTGATGGAATGACTGGCTGGGTAGATGAGGGGAGAGCAGTGGATGTTGTCTACCTAGACTTCAGCAAGGCTTTCGACACTGTCTCCCATAACATCCTCATAGACAAGCTCAGGAAGTGTGGGTTAGATGAGTGGACAGTGAGGTGGATTGAGAACTGRCTGAATGGCAGAGCTCAGAGGGTTGTGATCAGTGGTGCAGAGTCTAGTTGGAGGCCTGTAGCTAGCGGTGTCCCCCAGGGGTCAGTCCTGGGTCCAGTCTTGTTCAACTTCTTCATCAATGACCTGGATGAAGGSACAGAGTGCACCCTCAGCAAGTTTGCCGACGATACAAAACTGGGAGGAGTGGCKGATACACCAGAGGGCTGTGCTGCCATTCAGAGAGACCTGGACAGGCTGGAGAGGTGGGCGGAGAGGAACCTCATGAAGTTCAACAAAGGCAAGTGCAGGGTCCTGCACCTGGGGAGGAATAACCCCATGCACCAGTACAGGTTGGGGGTTGACCAGCTGGAAAGCAGCTCTGCGGAGAAGGACCTGGGAGTGCTGGTGGACACCAAGTTAAGCATGAGGCAGCAATGTGCCCTTGTGGCCAAGAAGGCCAGTGGTATCCTGGGGTGCATCAGGAAGAGTGTTGCCAGCAGGTCGAGGGAGGTGATTCTCCCCCTCTCCTCAGCCCTGGTGAGGCCCCATCTGGAGTACTGCGTCCAGTTCTGGGCTCCCCAGTACAAGAGGGATGTGGCACTACTGGAGCAAGTCCAGCGAAGGGCTACAAAGATGATTAGGGGACTGGAGCATCTCTCTTAGGAGGAAAGGCTGAGAGAGCTGGGCCTGTTTAGCCTGGAGAAGAGAAGGCTGAGAGGAGATCTTATCAACGTGTACAAGTATCTGAAGGGAGGGTGTCAAGAGGATGGGGCCAAACTCTTTTCAGTGGTGCCCAGCAACAGGACAAGAGGCAATGGGCACAAACTGAAACACAGACAGTTCCCTCTGAACATGAGGAAAAACTTCTTCACTGTGAGGGTGACAGAGCACTGGCACAGGTTGCCCAGAGAGGTGGTGGAGTCTSCTTCTCTGGAGATATTCAAAACGCGCCTGGATGCGATCCTGTGCAACGTGCTCTAGGTGACCCTGCTTGAGCAGGAGGGTTGGACTAGATGATCTCCAGAGGTCCCTTCCAACCTCAGCCATTCTGTGATTCTGTGATTTGGGATAGGGGTTCAGCTGTTAATTTTATTATAACTGCCATATAATGATAAACATCATTTGTTTATGATTCTTTTTCATCCATGCTAATGTTTCCAGAATGGCTGGCTCATTAAGGGTTAACTATCCCTTAAATTTTTGGGTGTGCAGTCAGTCTTATGAGGATTTCTGACCATTAGTAGATATGTTTCATTTCAGAGGCTTCATCCTCTACCTTGAGTAGCGATTTGCAAAAATGGCAAAGAGATGTAGTTTAACCAGACTAGGAAAGAAACATTTTGTATTGCACATTGGTGTAAGTGTTAAAGAATTTAGGTGTGGAAAGACCTGTCATTTGCTAAATCAGAAATAGAATCAGACCAATAGGAATCTCCTGAAACACAAAAAGAACAGAAAAAGCAGTGTGAAATACCTTTGCAGATATACTTTTTCAACTGAGTCT
This sequence comes from Apteryx rowi, assembly GCF_003343035.1. Taxonomy (NCBI): domain Eukaryota; kingdom Metazoa; phylum Chordata; class Aves; order Apterygiformes; family Apterygidae; genus Apteryx; species Apteryx rowi. Next base: position 414,408 of record NW_020448464.1, on the reverse strand, counting down.
CGTGATAAAGCACAGGTTGTTTAGCCTCTATTTTAGCAGTTTAGCAATGATATATACATCCATTTTTTTGTTTTTGCTCATTATGGAATTTCTTTTCAGATATGTTTTTCCGTTAGTCTGTTTTTCTAAATCTATCTCATTTTAACTAAGTCATGGCAAGTTCCTTGTAATACCTTTGCACATTTGATTGTGAATGCACTCCTGGCACATTGGAGGGCAGCGTTTGCAGATTCCTTCAGAAGCAAAATACTTCTCCGAACAGGTATATTTACATTCCCACTGCTCCAGAAGCAAAGGACTTTCACAGGATTGGCATTTGGTGGCACTTCCCATGCATGTCTTACAGGATCCACTGCATTCCTTGCAAGTCCCAGAATCATTAAAATATCCCCTATTGAATTAAAATGAACACAAAGCAAACTGCTGGTCAGCATATGCTTACAGAATAGTCCAGTGACACAGGCTGTAAGAATTAAGTTCGTATATATCAGAGTTTCCCAGCAGATACATTTCACTGAAACAAAAATATTTCTTAAATGATTTATTGTCTATCCTCCATTCCATTACACTCTCTCATGGCACCAGTACCATTGCCTGCAAGCAGAAAACCTGCATAGCTAACATCATGAAGGGAGTCTCTCCTTCCCTTATTCTTGCACCTACTCTAGGGGTTGCTGGACTTCCTTTCTTGCTTTTTCTATGGTTTCCCCCTTATATAAGATGGGAAGATATATAATGTTGGGAAAAGGAAGACACAATCCGCAGTCTTGCTAAGCTAAACCTCAACAATGATATCAGGAATAGAAAGAGTAATATAACCTCAGTGGCCCTAGAGGGAAAAAAGAGAAGAGAAATCCTTGGAAGTGTGAAGGCGGAGAAGAATAAGGATGGCTGGGATAAAAAACAAAAAACCACAACAGGATGCATGAGAAGTACCCGCATTTGGTGACAGCAAAGGAGCAAGTTAGGAGAAGGAGTAGGGGATTATTTTCAGTCACCATAAATAACCACCTTGAGGACAGTACTGTGGTCCTACTGAAGTCAATGGGAGCTTTACCATCAGACATAGTCTTTACCATAGTCATGGTTAGTTTCACTTGTGATCTCAGTCAAGAGCAAATGTTATTACCTCAAGCCAGATGAAAATGGCTTTTACCATGTGGTAGTTTCTGGTGTCTAAGGCTACCTTAAGTTCTCCCCTTGAAAGGTTTATAATGAATCTGAGCTATAAAAAGAAGGAGCATAGAGATAAATTAAAGAATAGTCATCAAATAGGAATAAGTTTAAAAAATTACTTACTCAGGGCATTCCTGAAAGCATCTGCCTTCGTGGAGAAAGAATGGCTGGTCTTGTCCAGACTGACACTTCTGACAGTGCCAGGGGTTGGAGCACACCTCACAATCGTCCAAGCACATCTCACACTTTCCGCTTTCCACATTGCCAAAAGTTTGTTGAGGGCATTGAGAGACACAGGTATCATGACTAAGAAATTTTCCTGGCAAAACAGCAATCCAAGTGGAGAAAGGGACCAAACAGAAATGTATTTAAAAGAATCTTGCCTTGGATGGCTATAAAACCCCCCTTTAAATTAAAAAAAAAAAAAAGCTTAACTTTTTGATGCTTAAAAACATGATTGAAACATTCTTTGAACCATTTCCCAAAATAGTTTGCTCAGTCTCCCCTGAAATGTAAGATTAGAAAGGATCATCATCATTATCTGGTACATCCTTCCTGAAACCCATACTCAGTAATTCCTGCATCACTTCTACAACTTTTGATTGAATAGAAAACAAAGCAACAACATCCACTTCATAATTTTTTTACCCTTATTGCTAAGGGCATGTGCTTTAGTCCTAGCTGGTATGTGTCGGACTTTAGCTTCTGATTATCTGATTACCATCTCACGCTTCAAGCTGCCAAAGAACTTTCTACTGAACGTTGACCAAAATAGTCCCTGGAAGTTTTTAGGATACAGAGTATTTTAGCTACTTGCAAAAACTTCCCAAAGAGGCTGAAAGTCTCCTACCTTCTGGACATGAAGTACACATGTTAGCATCTTTGTCACAGGTCGTACATGAAGGATCACAGGACTGTAACTGTTTTTCTGCTTTTGGAATGAAAGAAAAAGATCTGGTTTTGATTGCCTTACAGGGGTTTTTGTTCATTTGCCCTCCCATTTCTTACTGGCTTTTTCTAAGCTGTTTTTAAAATGTACCTCCTTGAAGTTTTGATATTCACAAAGCTGGACAAATTGGTGATTGCCTTAAATTCTGCACTCTTAAATGATAAGTATAGAGTTGATGTAATAAAGGAAAATATAAATGGTATACTGATATTCACTATCTAGACTGCTCATTCACTTCTGGACAGCTCATTGCAAATAAGGACAATAATTTAGTTAAATGTTGTTAGCTTCAGCACTCTGCTCCAAAACCAGATCCAGATCTGTACTCCCAGTAGATTACAAATAAGAAAAGCTGGAGGATGTGCAAATTTAGGAGACATGGTGTAGCAAGGTATTCTTATGGAGATTTTGTACTAGCTGGTTGAAGAATACCATTTCTCTGTCTCTAAGGAAACAAACTGTGAATATGAAGGAGAATAAAATGAATGTCTGCAAAGAAAGTCTGTAAAACGGTTCTTCTCAGTGCTATCACCTACCATTTCCCTCCAACAGGAAGGCTCTGATGTGCCGCATGGTAATTTTATGCCTGAAGAAAGCTAAGACCTTGGTTATGCTTTGCATAGACTTTATTCAATGTGTTATTCAGCAACTAAATGTCAAGGGGATTTGAGGGTCATACTTAATGCACAGAAAGTTTGCTGTGTAACACTATGGGTCTCAGCAAGCAATTCTGTATTTTGATCCAGGCAGTCTTAACAATGGCAAAATGAATGTCTGATGAAAGAGCAATTGCAGACCAGTGGACAGAAGACAGTAGGCTTTTGATTTTGCTGAAAATCAAAAAATAGATTAAAGTAGGAGTGGCATGCAGATTGAACTTGGTATGTTGTTTAGCACATCCAGCAGTTTCAAATGCATATGACTTTTGGAAGTGGATGGACTATCTGACAGGATCCATTAGCCCCATGCAGCAAATCTCTACATTTTTAGTTCTGCCTGTTATTGCAAAGTACTTGCAAAGTTGCCGCATGCAAAGTGGCATGTTGAATGAAATAAAGGAAAGCAAAAGTTTTGAATGAAAGGAGGAGAGGGGAGAAATGGAGACACATAGAGCCCTTCCCACTAAAGGAAATGGTGGGCATTTTACTATAAAGAGAGGCACTGTATAGAAAAGTGAGTATGTGCACAGTATGACACAAGGGCAGAAGAAGGAGGAATAACAGTAAAATAATCATAATGATTATTGATAAATGCACTGCTAAACAAGCTGAGCCATGGCTATCTCAGTGACAAAGTGGGGTTTGGATCCACATTCAATGTGGCTAGGAGATAGTCTGCAACAATGTGAGTCACATCCATATCTCACCCTACCTGCAGTTCAGAACATTTTAAAAACTCTCTGTGTCTAGCAACGCCTCTGCACTGAACAGGGCCATTTGCAGGTTCCCAGTGTAGGCCATAGGATCCTTAGCATAATGCATGTAACAGAAGAAGGCTGCACACTGTCAAGGAGAATGTGGGACATGAAAGTCTGGACTGAAGCACTGAGTCTGCTGCTGAGGCTAGTGTGAGAGAAGTGTTAGAAATCTATGTAGATCCTGTAAGATAGCAAATAGCTTTAGCCTTGGCTTTGGCAGCCAGATAAGTTGATGGCTATGGTGAGGCAGAGACCTATCAAGGATAAAGTCAAGACAGATGGGACTTGGACTCTATTTCAATAAGTACCACTTGAAGACAATTTTCAACTCCAAAGCTACAGAGGCTTTATGGAGGAAGAAAATGCCTGAAACTTAATTTTGAGGTATGCAGCCTGAAGCACTGCTAAACAGTCGAAAGAAAAGCCCTGGGTTTCAGTACACAGGAAAACACCATCATGACTTCATATTCACTATAGGTGAACCTAAAGGGTAAAGTATCAAGCAATCATCAGTGTATAAAAATGAAAACTGCTGTGGAAAGACAATGGGGGAACAAATAGGGAAGGCACAAAGTCCCTGGCTTGCTGAGGAAGAAAAAGATGGGAATAATGCAGAAGCACAGAGAACCCAAGAAGTGGGAGGATGGGTTTACTCTTAAGTTACCTCTGAAGTTGCAGGGGTGGGAGGATGGCATGGGAGGTAGGTGATTGATGCAGGGACTGGAAAGGCACAAAGAGACCTCAGTATGTGAAGTGAATTCAGCCTAAAGCAGCAATGAAATGCCTCATCTTCTGGTATCAACTGTAGTAATAGATGCCTTTCAATATCTTACTCTAACTAGATTTTGCAGGAGGTTGAAAGTGTATGAGTTCCTTTGGTAGAGCCCAAACTCTGCAGGAGTACATCTCTTTTAAAGGCAGAATCAATATACTCTGAGGTGCTCCTGTAGAGTCAGATGCAGATAACACTACGTGCTCCATCTGTGCTCTGAGCAAGTGAAAAGCGAGGCAGAGGTGATCCAAAAGCCACAATGCCTTGTTGGTGTGGCAGTGTGAAATTGGAGCTAGCTGAGAGGCAAAGTACACTTAGTCTTAGCACTAGGTTAAATGAATACAACACCACACCCAAGTTAACTTAGCCTTCTGGTCCGACATTGCTGGGCTGTACTGACAGGTCTTCAAGAAACTCTCCTGCTGGTGTTTCAGAATGGGCATCTGTTTTCAGCCTTCTTGAAGTGCCCTAGATTTTGATGAGGCAATAAGCAGTGTGAAGACTGCAAGATGGGGCTGTTCTAGTCCTTGGTTTTTAAGCTCCTGCAGCCTGTACCTGCAGGGGTCAAACAGTGACTGAGCTTCTGAAGGGAAGACAGAGAGAATAACGGCAAATGAGCTTAGGAGAGATGAAGGAAAAACTATAAGCTATAAGAAACAGTCAGTACTTACATCTGATATGTTTCATTCTCCTTTTGCTCTTTATTTAAGGAAATGAAGTGAGGCAGATAATTGTGAAAATACTCTTCATGGACCTAATCAATTATGTTCATGGGACTGTTCTCTTCCCTGAGCTGAGTACCCAGCTTTTTCATTTTCTCACCAATTTCACTTTCCCCTGGCACTAACTGGTACTGGTGCCAGCTTTAAAGGCAAGCAGACCAGGTGACTGCCTGTCCTAGCGAGGTTAGAGGTGGGAGAAGAACCGACTGAGAAAGTTGGTGCTTGAGGTGACTTCCAGTGAGTGATAGGACCATCCTGGAGCTAGCATGACACTTCCATGGGGTCAAGCAGAAGTGCTGGAGCATGAAGAGATGGAGGATAATAACCTGAGGGAAAAACTGTATTGAGGGAGAGGTAAATACTGACTGCTAAGCAACAACACAGGTCTGTGAGATAGGAAGCAGTCATCTGAGTCATTGTGTCCAGGTACAGTAGATTGCCTGACCATAGGTGCGGATGCCTGGTTGCAGTGCTGGTGGCAAATTGCCCTGAGAGGTGGAAATCAGGATCTCTAGGAAGAGCTGGTGTTGGAGAAGATGCCTAGCATTCAGAAATACAGACTCCACCTCACTCTTTACTGCAGGCTCTTTGCTATTTCTGATGGCTGAGGTGGTGAAGCTCCTTTTGGCCAGACTCACCAACCAGCCCACAAATGACCACTGGTGGTGGAGGTGGCGGGGAGGAAAATCAATGGCTCTAGAAGGACTGTAACCTCACTGATTTTTAAGGTCCCTTACCTTACAGATAATAGCGCAAATACAATACAAGAATACTGAATTTTGGAAATCAGGGCTTTAGCAAAATGCCTACCCTACAAAAAAAGATGAAAAGTTAGCATTTCTCAGTGCAGTGTGTCCAGTTAAATCTTGTGTCGTTTTAACTAAAACCTTGTGCAAGCGGATGGCTCCATCTTCTCTGAGCCTGGCATGGAGAGCGCTACCCCTCAGTGGCAACAGCCCTTGGCTGCACATTAAGTGCTGGGTTGGAAGCAGGGCCAGGGGCCTTCCTGTCACCCTACAAGGGAGCAGGGCCAGCAGTGCTGGGGCTGTCTGAAATGGAATTACTGGGGAGACAGGTATCATTTAGATTCATTTAAAATTTTGGGAGAAAGGGGTTTTCTCAAAGAATCCTGATGAGGGACTGTAGTTTGTACTATCCATGTATTGGTTTTATGTTTAGATATAGCCTATCAGTAGTGTAGTTTAGGCAGCAAAGAGCTGGGGTTTCAAAGTCTGCCTGTACTGTCTTTTTTATCTGCCTGTGAGTTTCTCTTTCTTGAGGAGAATGAACATTTTATTCAGCTTTTCTTAGCCCTTTTTAAGTGCAAGGATGTTGATATCTAGTAAGGCTTTTTGCAAAAGCAGGTCTTGTGAGTTTAGATCTTTTCTTTCTCTTGCTGAAATACTTTCTATATGGGCTTTTTTCCCTGCTGCAGATCCATTTTCTATAGGTCAGGTTCCAAGGTGCTGTTGCAAGCAACCTCCAGTCTGTTTGGATGCCCTTGAATAGAGAGGGCAGCCTGAGTCTCCCTTGCACTTCTAGATGTGCCCAACTGTACTAGCACACAAGCATTTTCAGTTTGCTTGCCTAAGTGACCCTCAAAGTAACTTGCTGGTGACCCTTGCTCACTCTTATGAGATGCAGAAATTCACTGTCACAAGAGTTTTTTTTTTGGTGAGAGACCCTTCCTTCATTTTTTTTTGTGACTTTGTATTATTGAACAAATCCTTACAGAATGTCCTTCTTGGGATAAGCTATAAGCATATAAGGAATGCTCTGGGTAAGCTAGATGCTTGCTCTTAATTTTACTGAACCGAGCAGTATTCAGTGTTTCTATTCTATCTTTAAGCAGGCAGACTTTCTACTCTCTTTTTCTCCTCTTGAGAGAAGAACCCCACTGGTCTATAAATCCTCAGATTTTTCCCTTTTAAAGACTAGTCATTTGGCACTCTCTGGAAAACCTTGAATAATTGATGGTATATTGCACAGCCATGTAGTTTTTAATTAACGTTTTTTTCACTTTACCTTGGAAAACCTTGGCTGGAAGGAAGACCATCTGTTCCTGATGTCTGACTGCAGTTATATATCCTCCATTCCTCTATCAGTTGCTTCTCTAAACCTTCAGAATTTGTCAAGGCTGAGTTCTGATTTTCCCATTGAAAGTGTCAATGGTCTTTTTCTAAACATGCAGTGAATACAAATTTTCTTTTCACTTCTCAGCAGCTTTGTATCCAGTTACCTTACACTAGCTTATGTTTTATTTCATTATTTTGGAAACTCCCTGCTGGGCAGTTTTAAGTGGTGTAATTTAATATCAGTTATGTGTGTGAAGAAGCAAGCCAGAAACATTGCTGAAGTATATGTTGCCAGGGGAAAAGAACCTTGATCCTACAAGAGAGTTGGTGTAACATAAAAAATAAAAAGCAGTAAGATAAGGTTAAACAGAGAAGCTGTTAACTACTGCTGAAGAATATTTATAGGAGCTCACTGTTTCAAAAACATTTAGATCCTTATAATTAAAAATAAAGATCTTTTTTCAGCGAAGTACTTTTTTCCATTTAATCTTTGCCCCTTTGGCAGCATTTGTTGTTTTCTGTAATATGTACTAGTCACCACCAGAGGGGAATGTACACAAGCAGTTGGGCTTCTGATATTTGTCATGAGAGACAATTTTTAATTTTCCAGTCAGATATAAATGCTTAAATGGCCCAACTTGAGGACTTCTAAAAGAAATATGAAAATCCTGCAATTAATTTGTCTTGTTTTTAATTCTGGACAGTTAAAATGAATTCTTCCCATGATAGAGCTCTTATTGACTATAGAAGGAGTGGAATTAGGCCTTCATTTATTAAAAAAAAGCATGGTTAGAATAATGTAAGTTTTTAAAATGTAGTTTTCTTGAATAGCAAAAAGCTCCCGGAAAGGAAAAATGTAATGCAAAAGATTTTGCTCCAGATATCTGTGCACGGTATTTCCAACAATGTAACCGGAGCTTTCCCAAGAACATCCTTACAAAGCTGTCAAGAAAGTCGGTCATGTGAAAGGCAAAATGTATTTCCTTGGCCTTTGGACTGAGGATAAATGAAAACAGCAAATGACTGTTTTTAGCCATAGAAAAATCCTTCACTTTTCAGTGAAAACTTTACCCAGGAGAGTGTGGCAAGTGGGGTTGTGAAAGGCTGCAGGATAACTAATTCAATAATTAATACAGAGTTGCCTGTCTTCAAGGAAAGGGTTTGTTGGCCACCAAAACAAATTGCAGCTCTGGGCTTCAGCCTTCTGTTCTGACCCATTGCTGTTTGTTATATAAGAACAGGTCTCAAGTAAGGTCAAATAAGGTACATGGCTGATCATTGAGCTGTTTTGTTGCATTTCTTTTGCCCCTGAAGGCTACCACTGTGTACCCGAGGATCCTATAAGCTTTCCCTTAAAATTTTCTGTCTGTAGCTCTTATGGTTGCAAATTAAACTTCTAAATATAGAAGCAGTATGTCTATGATGTTGATTGATTGATTTTAAACTCATTGTGAAATAATGGATCAGAGAGAAGTGTAAACTGACCACATTCTAAAAGTGGGACACTGACTCTGAAAAACGCTATATGTTATTATTGTACTGTTCTGCTGTTTTTTAAGGGCCGAAGTGTATGACCTTTTCAGACCTACTGAGCTGTTTTGATCCTTACATTTATGTTCTTTTTGGATTTTTCAAACTAAAGTGCCTCCTATTTAAACTCCTATTCAAGGCAGAATCTGACTCAATGTCACATTGATTCTTGTTTCTTTAACAGAATGAGCAATAACTTTGACATATATCCAGCTCAATCTTCCCCGTTCCTTTCTAGAAACTGAGAAACTGAATCATGCTGTGCCATTTCTTGAGCTAAGCTTTATTGCAGCTCTGAAGCTACTGTAGCGCTCTGCCCGTTCAGTCTGTTCCAGGGCTTATCAAATTGAAAGACTGGGGGAAGACTGAAAAGTATTTTTTTTCTGTTTTCTTTTCTCATTTGGGCTTGTGCAACATGAATGAGACAATGAAAGAGTTTTGTGAAACAGTGCTTTAAGACTGTAACTGTCATCTCTGGGAAGAATTAAGGAAAAGATGAAAGTGAGTGAAAGTCTAGCTCCATTAAAACAAAGTCCCCAAATTTTCTTTTTTTTTTTAACTAAGTGATCTTATTTTGAAATGTTTTCCAGAATTTTATGATCTGGCTTAAAAAAAAGGTTCAGTGAGTCCTCAAGAATATTCAGGAGGAAAAATTATGTCCAGTACGAGGAAGTGGGATCCTCTTCACATGCCCACCATTTGTTCTGGAGGAACGTAATGTTTAAAAAACAAAACAAAACCCCAAAGTGCACCAAGATCTGGGGGCATATGAGCAGAGAAATGGGCATATCTAAAGAGACATGTTTTTAAATATAATCTTTGTCATTTAAAGTAGCTTATGGTCCTTCCTTTAATTCTTTTAATCCTGCAACAGCATTATAAGAAGTCATATTAGTATATACTCCTCCTCTTTGTGCTGTCCATCCTGCTCTCCCTCCCTGCTCTTTACGGACAACAGACCTTTATGCCAGGCAATGCAAGCAGCGAGCCATCAGTTTTCAGACTGATAAAAGCTAGTTTGTTTCCTTCATTTTGAATCCCGTTTATTTGTCCTTTTCTAAGGGTAAAAGGGGGATTTAAGTACTTATATTTTTAACTCGCAATCAAAGTAGCTTCCTATGCACATTTGCAATGTAATGCCCTTAGCTTCCTAGTTAAAAAGACATTGGCTTCTATATTTTTATAGTATATTTTATTCTCAGACCATGGCACATTGCTGCAGTGGGGAATATGGAAGGAAATGTACTGCCATGGCTCTCGGTAACTGCATACATATTCCTTTTAGAAGGTGACCTCTCTGGCTTGTGCACTGTTTTGTGGGATGTGATTTGAATGTGATCCAGTTGAGATGCTACTTAGTTTGTTAGATTTTATTCTGTGCGTGGCATTGGCCTTGCAAAACTGATACAGTCATGAATAAAAATACAAAAATAGGTTGCATATCTCCACAAGGTAATTACAATTACATAGACATGATAAAACATAATGAAAACAATGTACACATGTAATAAAATACTAGACCTATCCCATTTCAAAGACTTATGTGAACTGTAAATTTAAGAAAACTATAGGAGAGGGAAGAATTAAATCACAATGCCCAATAACCATTAATTCCCAATCTAGTTATCTTGTAACAACCATAGCATTATTTTACAAACAAATGGCTAGAATATGAAATTGGCATGGCTAAGAGGATATAGGAGAGTGAATCATTTTGTTTGCCTCTAGCAACCTTAAATTTCACATATGGATGATGCTTAAAAAGGTTTCATAACTCTTCCCATGATGGTCTAATTTGCCTCTCTAAATGTCATAACGTTTTCTCATCTGGAAGATTATGACTCCCTCCTCTCCTCCTACTGATTTTTCTGCTGTCTTCTGCCCACCCTATTCTCTTTTTTTCTTCTTTCCCTATTTTCAGATCTTTACGTGTTTATCTGTATAGCTGCATTAAGGTCAGAGAACCCTAATAATCCTTTTAAAGCATGAATTATTGTTTTTCTGTCAACCAGAACTCTTCTAGCACACTGCATTTTTATTATTTGTGTTTTACTCTGGTATTTAGGAAAAGGAAAATATGTAAGATGGATGCAGTTGGTCAATGGCTGCTTGTGGGATGTAACTCTCATTATTGGGGGTGGTATGTAATAGTAAACAGAACCAGTTGCTATTTTGCTGCATAATTTACTACAGCATATACTATCTGCATGTAAAGAAGAACATTTTGGTTTTGCGACAGAAACAGATCTCTTTCCATAACCGTTTTTTTTTTCCTCTTGTACTTTTCAAAAGAGTGCGGTAGACTAAACTGTGTAACTGAGGAATGAATATGTTTTTTGGGTGTGGTATTTACAGTGAACAGGCAAAATGAAGACCTGACCATAACCTGCAAAAATCTAATCCGATTGAAAGGGTGTGTGTATTCGCTTGGTGAATCAAGCTTACACTAGTGTGTCTCCTGGCTTCCAAAGTCATTTCATCATCTGGTACATGAGATAAAATACAGATGTTTTGCGCTACAAACACAGCTCAATCTTTTTTTGCTTTCTTGGCTTGCCCTGTCTTTTTAAAAGCCTGGATACCAGACAAGATCTGTTTCATTATTTCAGACCTTGATATGACTTATTAATGATTCCCAATATGAACTGAATTGTTTGCCCAGCAGAGTATTCCCCCCAAATAAATATCATTTTAGAAAGTTGTTTTTATATAGAATGTTCTGACTGTTGGAGTATGTGCTCATGAAAATTCATAAGACTGGTCAATCATTTATTCTTATGCAAGAAACAGAAGGAAAGCTTAAACATGAGGAAAAAAGTGTATTCCACACTCAAAGAGGTTTTAGTCCTCGCCTAGATGCTTCACTGTAAAGAAATGCAAACTCTACATTGGTTTATCTGTGGCAGGTTCTACTCTGCTGCCCTTTAATTTATGTTAGCCTGGGAACCAAATAAAAACAACCTCCTCTGTTTCCCTAAACTGTTTCCCACATGACTGGTCAACTCATTCACTAAAACCGTAATGAAATCCACTGAATCCATATGATCAGAAGAGCAGAGGAGAAATGGCTTCATTGTTTGTAAATACAGTTCAGGGTCCAACTCTTTGTTAGCAGAGTTTTTAAAGAAAGAGGGTAGATATAAGTTTAATGTAGTAAAAGCTAAAGTAAACTACTGGATTTGGAAATTTTCGCTCTCTTCCTAGCTGCATTGTCTTCCTGTCAGAGGCAGGGAACATGCTGAGGATGAGCTTGGTGCGATCTCATCTTTGTTTCCATGATAAGAACAAGGTTGTTTATTTTATCCTCAGCCCCCCACACCCAGCCCAATCCCCCAAAGTGTGAGGACTACTAATTATTTGGCCTGTATTCTTTAATTAAAATAGCTCATCAGGCCACTGAAGGTGGGAGGCAGCTCTGCCATGGTAGTACACCAGTGTAGATGCGTTGAGAACACACTGAGTACCCAGTGCAAAGAGCATATATTGATAAACAGGCACAGAGGATGAGAGCCAAAAATCAAATCACAGCCACAGTCTTGACCACACTGGACTGGTGAATAAACCTGGATATATTTTAATATCCCTTGAAGGATGAACAGCAAGCTTCATGGAACGTGCCCATGCTGCACAAAACAGGCTTCCATTTGAAAAAAAAGTTGACAACAGATGAGATGGATATCTATATTTTAGTAAGAAGAAATCACCCTGGGGACAGTAAACTGATATAAAATATCTAGAGATTTGTCCAGAGGAAGCAGTGATAAACTTGGAAAACTGCCATGACTTTGCAGCCTTATATGAGAGAAGGAGTATTTTCTTTGTCCCCATGATCCCCTTTTAAATAAACAATGGAAAAGAAGATTCCTTATAGAAATGTTTAAGAAGCTTTGAAGAAGATCATTGCTCCAGGCCCAGGGAGTTTTTTTCTGTACAGTTATGCCGGTCAGAACCTCCCTGGCAGTAGGTTTCAAGGAGCAGAGGCAGATTTCATCTCATCCACTCTTGCACTTGTCGTACTGTGTAACTGAACAAAGCAGTGAATGATAGCGGCTGCCTGTCCTAAATTTTAGTGGTTTTCAGAAAGCTTTTGTCAGTGCTGAAGGTCACTATAACAGATTCTGAAACTCTGTTTCCTAACATACACACACACACACACACACACGCACACACATGCACACATATATATGTATTTTAATCATCCAGGTATTTCAAGTCATTATCAGAGATAAAGAAATGTGTTTCTGTCTTTCCTAAATCTTTCATTTATGTGAGGGATCTTCAGCATGGAACCAGAATCAAAAACAAAACAAAATGAAAACAGGATGGTGCAGCTGGGAATCTGAACTCAGCTGATATCTGACTCCTGAACACATCAACAGGTGAAGTGAGTGAAAGAGTGATATTTTAGCCCAAAATACCAACCAGTTAGATTTTGTAATAATTGGCGAGTGAAAATTAATGTTATGAGAGCCAGATGATCCTACAGCATCTGAAGAAGAACCTGCATATACTGTTGATGAATGCAGTTATTCAAGGAGCACCTTTGGTAAAGCTGGTGACGTCCTCATTAACATATTGATTGGATGGGCACTACTATTTGGAAGTCTACCCTAGTGAGAAAAGGCCCAAGATATCACCAGCACCAACATCACTTTCTCAGCAGTTACCTGCCAAATCTGCTGCCGTGTGGTGGGAACCACAGCAAGTCTACCCAAGAGAAGCTGAGCAGCTTTCAGTGAGATTACCTGAGCTCCCCGATTGGGGTAGCTAGAGTAAGGATTGTGTGACTTTGGGGCAGCTGCTACTGCTCGAGCCAGTACAGCTCAGAGAGAGATGTATTTTACAGTTTGAAATGCCCTCAAGTGAGCTGTATTTTATCTACCTGAAGGAAAGCAAAACAGAAGTCAGAGAGAGAAAGAGAGTTCACAGCGCAGTAATGCTGAAGTGTACAGGCCTGCATCAGCTGCCTGACCAAAAGAAAATGAATTACCTCATTTGGTGATGTCAAAAATAGATTGAATTGTGAGACTGGGGAGACCAAAATATAGATGAGTTCTTTCTGTGACACTGGTTGAGAGTGTCTCAAATGTAAAAAATATTTACACATCTGGATAAGACACAATGAAATGCTCGGAGGAGGCTGCTTTTCTATTAGTATCTCGCCTTTTTATGTCTCTCTGACCTTTTTTGAAGTAAAGAAATGCCCATCTTTTTGGTATAACATTTCTCCATAGATAAACAATAACTAAAAATGGTCAACATTTTTTTCTGAAAATATTTGTTAGCATTTTTTAAATTTTAATGCGAGGTCATACAGATCGAAGAATAGCCACTCTTTGATGTGTCTGAGCCAAATAAACACATGCATATCAGAGGAAAATATGTATTTCATAGTAATATAAAGCTGGAAGGGACAGTAAGTAATCTAGTCTACCACTCCACTCTGTAAACATTCCTGAATGCTGTTTTTAGTGTGTTCTTAAAGACCCCTACAGATGGAAATTCCCAACCCCCTCAAACAGTCTATATGATTGCTCCATTCTTCCATTAGAAAGTCCTCTTTTTTTTTTCAATGCGAAACCTAAATCTCCTTTTCTGCATTTTAAGCCTATTATTTCTTGTCCTGTTTACCGCACGTAGAGACCTGATCTGTTCCATTCTTCTTTGTGATCATGTTCCTCTTAGCTTTCTCATTTAGTCCAAGACCCCTCAATCCTCTCAGTCTTTCCTTGTAAATATTTTTTTCCCTAGACTTCTGGTAATCCTCTCTGTTTGCTCTCTCCAGTTGGGCCACTTCCTTCTTTAAACACTGTGCCCAAAACTGGATGTGTTATTCCAACTAATGCATTACAAATGCTGAAGAGAATGGGAGGATTATATGACAGTGACTTTCCCCTCTGTTTATAGTGATCAGCCAAGATACAACTGAAACACTAGATAAAATTTTACCCTTTGGAGGCTACGAGTGTACATACCATTTGAAATGCCGCTTACAAGCCTAACTATTGAGGTGTTGCACAGACCGCACAGGATTTCTTCACAGCAACAAGCTTCACTTAGAAAGAATAATCATAGCAAATGAGTTTTAATTTGTGGGTTGGGCAATAAATTCATCATTAGCACTGCCTGATGTGGTAACATAACCCATTCAGTTGTACTTTACATAACTAACATAATGCAAACAACTAGTATTCTACAATGCACCATTCATTTAATACTTTTTTAACAGTCAATGACAGTACTGTGATGCATTGTCATATGCTTCATGAAGGAAAATAATTAAAATAATACAAATCATTCTTCTCAGCAGCTTTAACTTTCAAGAGCATTTGCATTCCAAATTTTCTTCTCTGTCATTCTTTTGGAATAGAAAAGAATTGTTTTCTCCACAATACAGATGAAGGAAGCAAGAAAGAACTGACAAATTTGCCAAGCTCACTAGTTGTGGAAATGGCAAAAGTAGGACAAGAATTCAAGAATTTAGTTCTACATCCTGTGTTTGGTCCCTTAGACAATAGGTGCATATCTGTGTGGGGGGAGAAGGGAAAAGAAGAGAGGTTGCTTTTAAATATTCTCCACACACACACACATTTATTTGATTCTTTTTAGTTTCCTCCAACTCATATTCATCTATGTGTAGGGAATCAACAGCCAAAACGTTGATATAAAAGAGCCTATAAAGTGTTTTTTAAGCTGAATTAAAATTTTATGCTATTTACAGAGAGGTAACTTTCACTTTGTGATCAAACTAATGTTTTTGGTCAGTATTTTTTAAAAAATAATTTAGTCTAGTTAGATGAATGGATATTTTCACCAAAATTGCACGATCTTGATATCCTCTTTCTAAACTTTTTAACTGTCTTCAGTGAAATAAAAAAAGATCAAGGGATCTGTAGCAACTTACCACTCCAGAACTTCCCACTGGGTGGAACATTTCTTGGATTCAGGCACTGACCATGAGATAACTGGAAGTTATTTTTGCATGCGGTGCAGTTCTCATAGCTGTACCCAACACACGTTGCACAGCTCCTGTGGCACGCTTCACATTCTCTGGAGATGTCATCCCTGAAGAAACCAGCTCCACACTCATTCACACATATGCCACCTGCAACAGGGATGGAGCCTGAAATCATGGTATCAACTGTCCTATGTCCATCAGGACAACGAGGTGGATAAAATGCTATTAAACCCCATCAGGCTCAATGCAATGAGGAAGAATAGTATTAACTCTAGGATTACTGACTAGTACTAACTGCTGTATAACTACAAAATCAATTTAATCTCTGATGGAAATTTATTGGAAACCTAAAGATGTATCTTGAATTTTTTTTTCTGTAGTTCCAGCCACATGGTTCACATAAAAGCAGGTAGGATATTAAAAAGCAGACAACTAGGAATTCTGAGGCTGAGAAGCAGTACAACCTGTGAGCTGTATTTGTTTGATTTTATCTTTCAAAAAAGTACCTTTATGAATTTGGCATGGCTCCCAGTACTTTAGATTGGAAAGAGGTATTGCATCTCTCTGTCTCCAACAAGAAATAGCTTAAGAAAAACAAATAATATAGTAGAACTTGTGAAACTTTTTGTAGCTGTCTGCACTCTAGACTTTTATTGTGAATCCTGAATTCAGCTCAGCTGCTGAGATAAAGTTCATAAACCCTTCAAACCAATCTGCACTTAAATTTTTATCCAGCTGGGTCTTCATTCATATGCTAAACCCTGGCACATACAAGCCTTTCAAAAGTCCAAGTTTGGGTCATAATTTCATGGTTAAGTCCCAATTTTTATACTGGCTCAATATAAAATCTAAGTCCAGAAATCCCAAAGATTTTTAGACATATACACCCATTCTGAGGGCGGGATGAATCTCTAGTTTCCGGTGAATGTAAAGCTAAATGCAGGTAAACCTAATTTGATTTAAGGATTTGCATACTGCAGCAAAGATCCTGTAAGTTATTACACTGATAGCTTTTTTTTGCTTCATCCAGTTTGAATTAAAAAAAAAAAAAAGACCACCAGATCGCCTCAGGCTATCACCACAGAGCTTTCCGTGAGCGTGATGCTTTGTACTCTGCTATTGGCGCATGCAGTAGGCAGTGCATAAGAATATCAAAACCTTGGGATTTCCTGTGGTTCAGATTTGGCAGTATGTCTGAACCAGACCTGCCTGATTTATAGCTTCATAATAAAGCTAAGAGATTCTTAGTCTTGTTTGAATCTGATGTAAAATTTAGTGGTTTTAACTGAACTTTACACAGTATGTTCAAGTCTCATTACATTGTGCGGACCTGAAAGTTAAGGTGAAGCTAGACTTGCTAGACTTGAAAAGTTTCCATGTTTTTCAGGGAATTAAAGCAATCTCCTTTCCCACAGTCCGAATCAAATGGAATCTTTTTCTGTATGTGCTCAAAGAGAGAGGAAATGCATTAAAAACAAAACCAGGAAATAACAGTTGGAATTTGTAGTCAAATATTTGGAGTTTTGAACCAAATGGCTCTGTACGTTAATGTGTAGGACCTGAGTCTGCAAAGGGCTAAATGCCCTCATCATCCACTGACCGCTATAGGAGGGATTTAGAAATTTCAGAAGTTGAGTCCAAACTTCTCTAAGGAAGAAAGTTTCAAAACCTTTTGTGTATATACTGTACCTGGTTCTTTGCTTACCCAGAAGATAAAAGCCTTCCTTACACGAGCCACACTCATCCTTGTCACAGCCATTGCAGTTGCTTGGGCACTCTATACACTTCATGGAAATTTCATCTCTGTAGGTATTTTCTGGGCAGTATATATAGCAGTGGTCCTTATACCTACAAGATGAAGGAGAACACCATTGGTGGGTTTGTTTTGAGGTCATCAAGTTTATTTTCTGTATATTTCTAGGTATGGTGATGATAAGGCTCTATTCTTGTCCTAATAAAAAGAAATTATTCCTTTAATGAAGGATTGAAAGTGTATTTGTGGATATGCTAGCAATTCAACTGCTAAGCATTAACAAGACATGCTCGCTAATATCTGGGTTTTTAAGTATAACTAAATTTGTTTTTTTAAGTTTAGGCACAAAAATACATAATTAGTTAGAAATTACTACACTGTGGTTGTAAAGAGCTGATCAGTTGCATACATATAAGAAAATGCCATTGTTTATAGCTAGACAGAACAGCCTTTTTTTGTCAAAATTTTATTTTGTCTTGGTAATTGTTATATAGATTTCTTAATTGTCTTTTTGGAAAACTCAGAGTACTTCCTTTCCCTCAGTCTAAGTTAAACTTTCCATTGATCTATTATTTTTGATTCTTTGCTTAATCTCCTCAAATATTTCAGAGTGCCTTCAAAAATGCCTATACCAGAACTGCACACAATCTACTAAAAGCATATCAGTTCCAAATCTAGAGGCAGTATTTAACCTTCATACACTTTCTGTTCAGTGTTCCTCTCCTCATACATAAAAAGATCACATTAGTCCATTAGCTTTAAAAGACCTTGATGGTGTACGATTGGCTAGTTATTTAGCATTTCCCAAGTCTTTTTCCAAAGCCACTGTTCTCAGGTAAGCAATAGTTAAAAGAAATGGGACAACACAATATTGATTTATATAGGAAAGCATGCACTTTCTCTTTGGAAAAATGTACTGGCATGAAGAACTATACTTACATGTAGTAGTTCTGAATGCAGGTCATGCAGATTCTCGGGTCATCTGGAATTTAAAATGCGAAATCATGTAAATGATATTCAGAGTTAAAATCAAAGCACTAAAAAGCAGCATGGTTACACTGTTTTTGTGTTAAAATTTCTTACATTAAAATCACTAGAGCCATAGCTACAACATTATTTTCTCTGAAGCTCTATTTATATTTTTGGAGATATGCTCTTCCACAAACAGGTCCTGATCTGTATTTTTCAAGTGACTTGTAATTTTTGAGTGACCAGTTTAAGGTACCTAGAAAGCACTTAGGAAGTGCAGAGTTCCCATCTTCTGAAAAGCAGATTCTTCCCAGGAGTTCAGATCTGGCAAAATGGACTCTTAAAATGAGAATCTAAAGTATCCAAATATGTGATTTCAGCCTATTTCTTTATTCATGATAGAGACAAGTTATAAGCATTTGGTACCTCCAATAGTCAACTTTTCAAAAATATGCAAGTAATCTTTGAATCTTGAAAATCCTGAACTACATGAACATGCTTCTATATTATGATGAGGCAAAGCTTTTGGGTAAATTTTCTCATCAGAAAATTAATTATTACATTCTAAAATTTTGTTGAGTGAAAGTGTTATACAACTTCTTAAAACTGTTGCAATGATGGATTTGGCCTTATGGTCATATGAAGGGAGGAATATTTTCCATATCTTCCACTATCTTATGTTAACTTTCCATTTCCTTTACCTTGCTCAAGTATCCCAAAGAGAGCAGAATGGAAGGAAACAGAGCAACCTGGGCAAATATATTTGTAAAATGTTCTACCAAGAAATGCCTAAAAATTATTTTTGGTATTGATAGTACTCATAAGATAAAATTTTCACTGAGTCTATTTGAACTATGTCTACAATAAATTGCACTTTATAAATGCAAACTTATTAGACAACATGCACTTGGTTTTGCAAGTAGTTCTAGCAATTTATTTATGAGGTGTAAAGTTTTTTACAGAAATGTTACAGATCTGTGAAAATATTCTCTTTACTCTTTAGAGCATAAGCAGAAACAGCAATCACTTAATCTGGTGTTCTTTGGATTAGATTTTCTTACGTTGAGACAGGAAATACTCTTAAAATATGTAAATAGTTTCTGTGAAAAGTCTTCCTTTATTCCTAGATAAAAGACATTTGGTTTGCCTAAGGCTTCTTTTTGAATGATTTTTGAAGTACTAATAAGATATTTTTTTAAAGACTCTACCTCAGGCTTTTATTTTCTAATTTTTTTTTCCTTCCAATGTTTATATAGTGTTGCCAGAGGCCAGACTGGCATTAGTGTACGTAGTTTTAGTCCATCCGCACCCCAGCTACCTTTTGAAAATTATTCTGGTGTTGGCACTATTGGCAGTCCTTACATTTTTTTGATGGAAAGAATAGAGTATGCATCAAAGAGACATTGTTAGGAAATTTCTAGAACCATTAGCAGGTTTACTGCCTAACTCTCCATATACTTTCTGGCTTTTATGAAGAAAGGACTCTTTCCTCTCTTGCCTGCGGGAGGTTTTGATGACATTTCTCCTTCTTAACTGCCCTCTCAGTTTTTGCCTGTATAAGCGACTATCTGGATAGTTCTATTTTAGACAGAACTCAGCTGTAATTACAAAGACACAGTGTCTGATTGTCCTTTGAAAAGATTAGAAAAATGAACTATTAAGTAAGTGAGTTTTTTAGGCAGAAGTTTAAAATATAGGTTATCTAAAGATCAGTGTATGTTTATCGTGTGAATTGGTTTAGGGTCTAAGAGAAAACATCTAGGAATGAATGAATAGCTGGTTTAGATTGCATGTTTGGACACACGATGTAGAGAGGGTAAAAAACACATATCCCAAACAGTACTTGCATGCTGCTGCTTATATACAAGTGTGGATAGAAATGCTTATAGTAAATGCTTATCAGAGGGCCACAAATGTCCTAAGAACAACTAGTTTGCTCTTTTTCACCTAGGAATGTCTTGAGTCTTCCTTCAAACTAAAGATCTTTGGAGGGGGAGGGGGAAATCTCTTGATAATTTTGCAAAATGAAAACATCAGGAAGTTATAGAAGCAAAGCAAAATTGATGAAAGTTTTGTCTCATTTAAATTTCCAGCAAAAATGGAACTGGATTTTTGTTGACATTTTTGTGTGATCTTAGAACTATTCACATGATGAAACAGCAGTCATGGAGTGGTGATGCCAGTCTAACAGTGACAGGTATCAGGAATTTTTTTTGCTTATTGCTGCTAACACAGTTGTACAAATATATATGCTTCTTCCTTTTATCTGATTCCACTATGTAGCTGGAGTGAAAATTGACAGAAGAGCTTTTGGAATTTCTGATTTACTATCCAAAGACCTTTCAAAATAGAAAAGGATTGAAGGGGGTACACATCTTGCATTCTGAATAGAAATAATGATCCTTCTGAAAATACCTATCCCTTAATAGAGATTTTCTCTGTCATCCAAAGTACATTTATGTTACAGTGTCAGGGTTACAGTATAACTTCTTGTTATGTCCCTTCTCTATGTTAAGACTTTCCTGGAATCTAATCAAGTATTTAAACTTGCAGTTTTTGGGCTTTCAGGGCTTAAGTACGTTTGCCTATTTGTCTATTTGAAGTGTGGGCTAGATGAGCGGACAGTGAGGTGGATTGAGAACTGGCTGAATGGCAGAGCTCAGAGGGTTGTGATCAGCGGCGCAGAGTCTAGTTGGAGGCCTGTAGCTAGCGGTGTCCCCCAGGGGACAGTCCTGGGTCCAGTCTTGTTCAACTTCTTCATCAATGACCTGGATGAAGGCACAGAGTGCACCCTCAGCAAGTTTGCCGACGATACAAAACTGGGAGGAGTGGCGGATACACCAGAGGGCTGTGCTGCCATTCAGAGAGACCTGGACAGGCTGGAGAGGTGGGCAGAGAGGAACCTCATGAAGTTCAACAGAGGCAAGTGCAGGGTCCTGCACCTGGGGAGGAATAACCCCCTGCACCAGGACAGGTTGGGGGCTGACCTGCTGGAAAGCAGCTCTGCGGAGAAGGACCTGGGAGTGCTGGTGGACACCAAGTTAAGCATGAGGCAGCAATGTGCCCTTGTGGCCAAGAAGGCCAGTGGTATCCTGGGGTGCATCAGGAAGAGTGTTGCCAGCAGGTCGAGGGAGGTGATTCTCCCCCTCTCCTCAGCCCTGGTGAGGCCCCATCTGGAGTACTGCGTCCAGTTCTGGGCTCCCCAGTACAAGAGGGATGTGGCACTACTGGAGCAAGTCCAGCGAAGGGCTACAAAGATGATTAGGGGACTGGAGCATCTCTCTTAGGAGGAAAGGCTGAGAGAGCTGGGCCTGTTTAGCCTGGAGAAGAGAAGGCTGAGAGGAGATCTTATCAACGTGTACAAGTATCTGAAGGGAGGGTGTCGAGAGGATGGAGCCAGACTCTTTTCAGTGGTGCCCAGTGACAGGACAAGAGGCAACGGGCACAAACTGAAACACAGACAGTTCCATCTGAACATGAAGAAAGACTTCTTCACTGTGAGGGTGACAGAGCACTGGAACAGGTTGCCCAGAGAGGTTGTGGAGTCTCCTTCTCTGGAGATTTTCAAAAGCCGCCTGGATGCGATCCTGTGCAACGTGCTCTAGGTGACCCTGCTTGAGCAGGGGGGTTGGACTAGATGATCTCCAGAGGTCCCTTCCAACCTCAACCATTCTGTGATTCTGTATGATTCTGTGTGTACTATATCATATTTTTTATCAATCCCCACTAAATCATTGCTTTTTCTCTTAAAGACAGGCCCACTAAATGGAAGCTCTACTGTCTTTCAAATTCAGGGATTTATTTAAATTTAAATTTAAACTATTAAGGAATAATGAACTTAGATGAGAAAGGAATGCAAAGATGGAACCATCTGATAGCATGCAGAGAGAAAACTAAACATGCAATTATTCCTGTAGTAGCAAATTAGTTTTTTAATACATGGTATGTTTCCAAAACCTTGGAAAGCAGTTTTAAGAAAGAACTAAGTCTAGGGGATTTTAAGGATCTTTACATACAGCTTTGCAGCTTTGGCTCCTTTAAAATCTGCCATAATCAGTTCTTGGACTAGCAGTAACATATGCCTGCTGGGCTGAAGTCATGTGTTCATCCTATATTCACTTAGAGCTCACTTGCCCATGAAATAACTAGATCTCTGAGGCATGAAGTTAGTTGCTTGATTTATCATGCTCCAAATGAATTCTTGTATGAGAACTGCTAATATTTTGTCTATATATTAGCTAGATTTTGTTTCTCTTTGTATTGATTTCTACTTTGTTGATCCTATGCTACTTCTCTGAAGACAGGAACAAAACTAATCTTGATAGCAATGGAAGTAGGATTCAACCAATTTTAAAATAAAAGGCCTCAGACACAGATGAAATCCTCTGTGAATTTCTGGTTTTATTGCAGCTTTCTTAGATAAGTAAAGATCATCTGGAGTTCAAGAAAAAAGTCATTTGGTTTCTTTCCTTTTCTGTAATAAACTCATAGTCCTATTCCCTCCTCCCTCCCACCCTTCCCAAGCACGATATATGTGGAGTGGAGCTATATTTTAATACAGAAGAGGTACGTGAAAAGATTAGCTATTGGTCAAAGGCCAAAGGTTCTTGCTTTCAGTTGGAGCTCTCTGATTTGAAATGGGTTAGTGTTTTTTTCTATTACAGAAGGGAAGTATGGGCATCAGTGTTACAGGCTTAACAGTGTTGTGCTGGAAGAGTATTTTTGCTTAAATATGTAAAGGAAAACTGCAAGCAATTTTTGTACTATTACCTTATAGGCTTAATAAAATATTTGCTACATAAGTTCATCCATATTAAAAATGAGCTCTAGAGTGTTTTGGGGATCCCTGTCACTGTTTCACTATATCTGTGTGTTTGCAGTATTTAGACAGATCCTAATTCTGGAAACTTTACATTACTAGGCCACTGTACTATTGAGTAGCACTTACTTAAAGAATACCATCAAATTAGAACCAGATCTTTCAATGACTCATATGCATGCTTAACTTTATCTACTGCATACAATAAAGTTGGGAGTTGAGGTTGAGTGTATGGCTACATTTTGAAGAATCTTTATTTAGACTGTAACTTATTTTAGCTTCCTGTTTTGTTTATTAATTTTTATTTTTAATTAAATTTCTTGAAGCATTTATTGGCTCAGCTGTGAGCCTAGAAGGTGCTGAATGCGCTCAACGCTTTTTGCATTTAGAAGCTGAGGATATTCAGTGCCTGGGATTGAATGCTTGGTTTACCTTTCTTTTTGAGTTTAATTAAGTATAATGACTGAAAATGATTTTATGTTACACTGCAATTTTCCTTTAAGGTCCAAATGCAGTAGTTGCTTAATTTCAACAGTTACTGCTAGATTTTATTTGCCTTTTACGTTGCCCTGAACAATAACATACAATAATGTAAAAGAAATACTATAAATTGTAATATATCACCAACAAGTGTAATTATATATTTTAACTACCTTAGACCATTTTGACTTTAGTTTTATGGCTTCTCAATTAAAATAACTGAAATGTACACTCCAATCATAATGGGATTTTTGACTAGACATGGGCCCAAATGAAAACTCARCTCACAGTAGGCCTTAAAAATGAAGGAAACTTCTGTTCTGGATTCAGCAACTGTGGTTTGGACCTTCTGGTTTGTGGGAAAAGGTATTTGTTTTTCTTCCTTTTCTGTTGCCTTTTCACCTCTTCTTCCTTTTGGGTTTTGTCAATAAATCTGCTTTATCTTCTTTCTTCTGAATTCTGACATTGTAGTTTATTTTGACAGATTACCAGGAAGTGGGGGAAAGAAGAGAATGAGAATTTTAACCAAGGAGAAAGCTGGATTTTTTTTTAAATTAAATTTTAAAGGGGAAAAACTGGCATTAGTATTTGCTTTGGCCAAAAATGGCAAGTTGGGTTCAGCCAAGATATTTAATGAATTAAAAATTTTTTTATGGCAAAGAAGAAAAAATACTTTTAATCTTTCTTTGAAAAAAATTACTTTATTAAACTTGCCTACTTTAATTTTTTTGTAAAGGTTTTGTTTTAAATTATGGTTACCTTTAATTAGATAAAAGCAAAAAATGTTCTGAGTGTTTTTCTCACTCTACAGCCAGTTAATTGAAAAATTCACACAGCTCTAATCTCAATTACATAGCTATAAAACAGGAATAACATCACTTGCTGTTACTGTATTTCATTGATAAAATAAAAGGAAAGAGGCATATTTTCCTCTTCAAATGAGGATTTAAATATAATGTTGTTGGGAGTAATGAAGTGTAGTTAAGATGACATGAAATCAAAGTTTATTGTTGTAAAATGCATCACGTGAATAATTCCATGGTTTGGATGACTGAGGAGAAAGACTGAAAAATACATTTTTCTGAAGAACTGAAGCTTTGGGAGAGATTTGACTAAGAGAATGTGATGGGACTGGGAAACTTTAAGGAACAGAAAAATTTAAAAACTGGTTTAAAAAATAGGAATCGGGTCAGAGCTCTCTAGTCTCTCATCAGACATACTGGACCAGTGCTGTGGTGAGATTTACACTGCAAGTGAAGGTCCAAAAGGTAATGCCAGCCAGAGGAGATACTGCTTATGGGGCTGCAGAGAAGAACTGATGGTTCAGTTTTAGCCCTATTAAAGTAAAAGGTAAGAGTATTTCAACAGAAACAAAATGAGGACAGCAGCGGTAGTATCCAATCGCTAAGCAAGGCTTTTCAGAAACCTACGTGAAGTTTATTTGTCTTAGAGTCTGTCACTTGGATGATATGTTATTTTTCGTTTTTACTCTACTGGCTATTTTCCCCACATATTGGAATCCCAATGTGATGATTTCAAGCAGTGTGAAAGCCACATATCAAAACTGAGCTTTCGGTGTGTTGAGGTGCATTTCCTGAACACGCTTACCACTTATGTTTGAATGGTTTCTTACCACACAGGTAGTTCCTCTGAGTGAATAGCATTACTCAGAGACTGCTCTACAAGCAAGGATGCAAACTGTGGCTGGAGCATCCTAATGCTACACCACAGAAGTCAGTGCAAGTTTATCATGAATTTGAACAGCTGGACTCCATTGACCTCCTGTTAACAAAAAAATGTGTTTGCAGGCAGGACTCATATGCAAAATGTCTCCTCTGTATGGGTATAATCCAAGATTTGCATTCAAGATTGCTCCAGTCATAAGTGGTTCCATAAATACAATTCCTTTTCTGAAAGATCAAGACCCAAAACTTTGGCCTAGTATAAACCCAAAGAGTTGAAACATAGATTCATAGATATACATAGATATAGCTGAAAGTATAGGTTGAGGTAGAGTTGCTTGAATTAGTTAGATCTTGTTTATTTTAATACATTTGTTCTTTGGGGGTTCCAGCAAAATAATTCATCAGTAAGCATATCTTTACTATTTTGATTCATGAAGCTTCTGAACTGCAAATTGCTGAAGGAGTAGCAATGCATACATAATCTGCCCTTGTAATTTTAGGCTTACATTTGTTGCTTGGCCAGTGGATACTGAGCTAGATGAACCTTTGGTATGATCCAGTGTTTGTGTTTTATGCTCTTATTTCTACAGAGAACTCTAAACTAAAGCATGAAGTATTTGTGCCTTGTAAAGCCAAACAGACTACAAACATGTTACAAAAATGTAGTATAAGGAATATCATATTAACCTCAGACTAACGAGGTGTTCAAGAGGATTTACAGGTTCCTGAAGACTAAGTTTTGAGCCTTTGATACTCAAAAATCCCAATTTTGCTTTTCAGTCACACTACTCATCTGAAGTAATTTGGTAATCTTATTCCAGCAATTGAGAGGAGAATTTGTCAAAGTTCCCTGAAGCCAACACTGAACATTGCTCTTCCTATTTACAGAGGAATCACCTGCGCAAGTACCAAGGTGAAGAAACCAGGGAGCTGTATGTCCGTGTTTGCAGAACTCATGGTTTGATCTAATGTCTAAATGAATTGCACTGACTTGCCCCTAGACTGGATCTTGCCTAAGAAGCAATTTTCTTTCTCAGAGAAATAACATTTTCAGAGACAGTGTTTTCTTTAATAAGTACATTTTGTGCTTTTAGAATGTAAGGAAATTTTCTTCGACCTGTTTTCTTGGAAATACATCTTTAATGCAATGTTCTGCCCTACACTAAAATGGTAGTACTGAAAATTGAAAAAAACCTGCTCCAAATCTTGCTGGGCATTCTTTTTGCACAGATTGCATATTCTCACTCCAGAAGCCTGTGGAAATGAGTCCTATTATCTGCAAATCTTAAACCCATCCTGCAAGATTAACCTCTTGAGGAAGATTTACTCTGAGATAAAAGAGGATCCTTATCATAATTTTCTCTGGTATTTTGAAAGCCAAGGTCTGTTCATTATCAGGGATGGCTTGAAGAAATGAAGTTTTCCTTCGTGTTTCCTAGGTTGCTATGGGAACTAGATCACTTTGCAGTTGTTAATCATGAGCACAACAGCCAGAATCCTAATCCGTACCTGTGAGTTTGAGCCTTTGTTCACAGTGCTGCCCTTTAGCTATCTCATGAGTTCTTTAAACCTCCAAATACCTTCTCTCTTACTCCTACTACATTATAGTCCCCCCCCCMCACACACACTTTGTATAATGGATCTTGTGGAGTATTTGCATGTCATTCAGTCTGCCTTTCTGCCTTTGTATCTGTGTATTTGTTCACTTGTAGTCTGGATCAAACTAAACAATTAGGTTCTGGGTGACCTTTGAGAGTTGTTCAGGCTTTACCTTACTATAACTGAGAGACAAACTTAGCCCTAAATGCCTGCTTTTATTCTCAGGTATGCTGCTCCTCAGGGTTTCTCAGTGTTTATCCTTTTTCTAAGGAATCTTTGACTGAGAAAAGTGCAATGGTTTTTTTTTTGAACATTTTTCCCTCTACCCCCTCACTGAGGAGCACTTTATTCTTAGCGTTAGTCTTTGAAAATAGTGCTGACGCAAAGGCTGCAAGAGCCACATTGTGCTGCTCTCTGCAGAACCCTGGATGTGTCAACATGTGGTGGGACGGATGATGTTTTGCTACAAGTAGATGAGGTAATATCTGGAAAGCCTTAGAAGTACTCATATTGCAACATGTCATACTTTTGCAAGTTGGCTGAGGTGAGTGGAAGTGAATCAGCAAGCAAGTAAACTGGATCAGGAACACGGGGCTCCGTTTTGGAGGACACTGGCAGAAAGGCACACAAATTTGGGCAACTTTCACACTCCATCCTGAGAGGAAGAAGTATTCTGTTGATTCTTGTGAATTTCTTAATGACTGCATGGGCTTGATGGGCTACAAATACGTAACTCTTCCATGGACTAGGTGCTCATATTTAACATTATTGGTTAATGATGTGGCAGTTCTGCCTGTGAAGTGTACATGTGCAGGTCAGCAGGTAGTGCATCTCACAGACATTTATGTCACTTGTTATCTGTATCAATACTCAGATTTTATGTGTTCATTTGGCAGGTGCAAAAGGGCAAATACAATTTGTATTATTGGAAAGAGAGGTGAAACTGGCTGAGAAACCACTCTGGTCCATGTGCTATAATTTTAGGTGCAGCAAATAATAGCCAGCATTGTTATGTTCTGGCATTGTATTAGTTCTGGAATTCTTTTAAAATAATTAATGGCTCAAATTCTGCAGTTACCTCAGTGCATGTCTCTTGTCCTGAAAGGGCTTATAGCTGCATGCTTTCTAAAAAGTTAAGGTTAACTCTCAAGAAAGTTTCTGAAGTTCTTTATGGTTTTAAGAGACTTGAGAAAATACGAGTGACATTTTGAAGTGAGATCTAAATGTGGGAGTGAATGAACTCTCATTGAAGGGTGGAATGTAGTTGCTGCAACAGCACAAAGAAAATCCTCCTCCTTAACTGCATTGCTTCAGCAGAATTTTCCCTTTCAAAACCTGCTTCTGTTGAGGAAATGTTGCAATGGTTTGGACTTGATTTTGTAGACTTCATGGTGTCTTCTGGTGACCACCAGAAGACCAGGCATTAAAACTTAGTCATGGTTTTATGGCCACAGGTGATGAAAACCTGCAGTTCCTATGGATCTATTTGCATCAGAAGGAGCAAAAGCTGATCACTGCTCTAGGAATAAAGCTCACAGTGTCCCAAAATGGGTAATCAGACCAGAAGCACCAAAGTCAGAAACATAATCTTGGAAGTGTGGCTTGAAATTTATTCAGCATGTTTTCTGAGAGGCTTTGTCCGTCCAATTTTGTGTTCATATTTGCTTAGACAGCATTAGGAATATATGTGAAAACAAGGTGTAAGACTAAACCTACCTAAGTCTACCTAAACCTACCAAAGTCACCTTTAAGACTTGTCTGTGGCCCTCCCTTTCAAATTTCAAATTCAACAGCTCACAGGATGACATGTGCTTGAACATACCAAGTAGGCTAGTGTGGCAGCAAACACAGCCAGGTGCTTCTGAGAGCCTGTGGGCAGGAGAAGGTAGGGAGGTGAACCCTGCTGTGCATGGCCATGTTTTGGCACAGGATAGACAAAGCTGTGGGCCCTTTAGGGATCAGTGCGGTCTAATGCAAATTTCTTGTTGTTTGTATTCCAGGACTTGGCAGTGCATGAAGGCAGAATTGTATTTGTGAGTTCTAAAGATTTTTCATCTCCTTAAAATATGGGCAACCTCAGAATTCATGAAGTGAAAAAGAAAGAAATGTATCATCTGTATTTAAACCATAAAGACTACACCTAGCCTTGATTAAGTCTTTCTGACTGTGTCTGTCTTTACTGATAGACCTGGTCTGACTTCTGCATTGCCCCACCGTAGCCCTGAAACTAAGCAGGCACCAGGCTTGGAGGAAAACATATGGATTTCACTGTGTTCCCTGGGGATCCCAGGGAGTGTTACAAATACTGTCAGTCCTTCACCTCAGCATCCCCATGCTGGTGGGGTTCCCTAGTGCTCTGCTAACATTTTACTTACATGGGAGGGTTTTACATTCTTTGAAATGTCTGATGTGGGATGTAAAGTATCAGACTGACATAAATGTATAATAGCTGCGTCTTAATATATCAGTAAGGTCAGTACTGATCAAGAAGAGAGATTTCACACCCATCCTGCCTCCATTACTTGCTCTGTTCTGCTGGCAGCTGGCAGCAGGTCAAAACAGTAGATGTTACTCATTTTCTTTCCTGTACAAAACCAGACAACGTTGCCCAAGACCGAAGGCAGCAGTTCAGTCTGTTCTCTGGTGCTCTGTGAAAGAAACTTTTGGCCAGAAATTACTAGTCCTGCAGGCTACTAGGAAAACAGTCAGTTCAGTTGTCTTAATTAGCATTTATATCTCTTCTTAAAACCTTATCTGTTTCTACAAAACAGAAGAAAATATCAACTAACCTTTGTAATTTGCAGTCAGTAAAATAACCATTGGCATTTTGTTGCTCACAGTTTAAGATGTAACAGTACCTTTTACATGTACATTTTACAACAGTCTCATATTCCTTTTTTATTTATTTCATACAGTTTCTATCAGTCATCCTGCATAACTGAACATCCAGCATAAACTGAAGATAATTATTCTTAGCTTAGTTTTTATCAAAGGACCTCAAAGCACTTCAGCAAGCAGCAGGTGCCTGGTGATTTTATATGAGCGAATGGTTTAGACTCTTTTGCAAAGCTATAAATGTACACTAAATGTATTTATATTTGTACTTTTCAATGACATGAACCATATAATTTTGATTCCAATTGCTGTGATTATTACATTTTCCTTCCTACTTTTTTTTTTAAATAGAGTGTTCCCCAGAGCTTTCTGCTGCACTTCTAATAGAAATGTTCATAGCACTAGAATGCCTGTCCTATTCCTGTTCTACACTTTTTACTCAGATTAAATTCCTCAGTGGTGCTGAAAGAAAGATAAGCCAAAGTGAGATTGCAAAATCATGCAGAATTCTCTTAATTTTAGAAAGAAAGTCCGTAGCAGGCCGTAAAGATGAAAAACTAAATGTATCATATTCCATATTTTCTCACCTTGAAATTTTACTGTTTTTAATTATTTTTGTGGCAATGTAATTTCTTTACAGCTTTCAAAATAATCCATTTTTTCTCTGCTAAAAGGCAGAGTTTTCATTCCCAGTATTCACCCTTATCGGGATAGCAACGTTCAATCTCCTGGTACTGACTCTAGCACCAGTTCTACCAGGCCCCAAAACACGTTAGGCAGCAACTGGGAGAAACCAAAGGGCTCAATATGAAGTCCTCTGTGCAAATCTGTCTGAATTTGGGGCCAAGAGATGGGTGGTCCTGGTTGTTTCTACTTTTAGCACTTTCAAAAATGGCCTTTTTAAATATATGTTGTCCCTCACTCTTGAGTTACTTACCAGTTTTACTCCAGTCCATATAGCCACAGAAAATAGTTTTCTTAACATAAGCACAGGGCAGCAATGACTTGCAATGTCATCTGAACATTTTAAAGCTCTGTGAAGGTGAACTGCTGTGATCAAAAGCAGCTCCTGAGAGCTAACAAGCTGTACTAGTTTGCATCCACTTACATTTACACAATATGGATTTGAGGAATTGAGTTCAACAAGATAAATGGTATTTATCTGAGGACAAAAAACTTTCTCCCAGCATCATATTATGCTGAGAAAGAACATTATTTTTAATCTTGCATGAAAAATGAACCAATGTTTTAGAATTTTTTATGGCTGTAGAATTGCTGTTTGAGTGACTTGCTCTAGAATGAAATTTAAATTCCTCATATTGTTTCTTTAAAGAAAAAAGTACAATCTGATAATCTGTTTTCAGGCCTGTAAGTTTTGAACCTCTATGATAAAGTTCTGGATCTGATAATAGCTTCAGAAGTCATAAACCTCTCAGTCTTAATGTGGTATTGCAAAGATTAATAACTAAATGAATACAGAAGCTTATTCTTATTCATGCTGGTGCTAGAATTTAGAATTGGTGTTCAAGAATAAATACACTGGGAAAAATGCAGCTTGCTTGGCAAAAGGATGCAGCATTCACTACCTGATCAATAGCATGTACAAAAGCTCATGATCAGAGATGTGGAGGAATAATTTCTTCCTACATTAAGAATAAGGAGAAAGGTTCATAAAAGCAATACTTACCCCATTTGCAGTTCTGGCATCCATCTGCACAAGGTATGCAATTTTCAGAGTCAGGGTCTTCTACTTCACCTGTGTTTTGAAAACCCCCAATTTTGGGTTAATTCTAGATAAATGGAAGGCCAACATTTGAAAGCATTCAGCAAGAATCCTGAAAATAATCTTTATCTATGTCCAAACAGAAGAAAGATCTGAAACAATTTCTTTTCTAGTTCATTCTTGTGTAAGCCTACTCAATTTGAGGAAAATACTCCTATTTTACATTAACATAATATCAGAAGAGGAGCAGAGCTGGAGTTTAAGGACCTCAGCATCAGGTTGTGCATTGTGCATTCCAAAACAGGAACCAAAATCCTTTAGCATATTTACATAATAGAGTAGAAGAGAGTATTTATTAGTCCTGTTGACGGACGGTTACCTTCTCTACAGCTGTGCTTCTGACATATGTTTTGAGCTAGGTAGTATCCTCTGAAACATCGTTGGCAGCGGCTGGTGTCCAGGCACACCTCGCAGTGAGCAGCACAGGGCATGCAGGCGTGCTCTGAGTGGTAGTGCCCGGGAGGGCAGCTCTCTCTGCATTCCCCGTGATAGAAGAACCGGTCGATCCCTCTCCTATCTGTGGGGCAAACAAACAGGGAAAAGAGCTCAGTAACAGATGAGACATTGAGGCAGAAAAAGCAGCGTTATTAAGCACCAGTCCTTTAGCTGAGGTAATTAATATTGCCTACTAACTGCACCGTTTATACAGTTCTACACCAGATGAGCTAAAATGTGAAAATGTTTTGGAACCCCAAACTCTTCCACATTGTTGGGAGATTTATGGCATAAAAAATGTTACGTTAGTGAATAAGTACTATTTACATCCATCAATCTAATCAAATAGAGGTCAAGAGATTTCCATTACTGGGATCCCAATATTGCCTTGCCGCAAACATAGAAGTCTCCCCAACCAAAAAAATATTTGTTTTGTAGTTATAAAGTCACCATTATGGAAGCAAAACTACCCACTTCACCTTTGAGAAGGATCAGTCTGTTTCCATAGTGGATTAAACTGTAATCCTCGTCCTAGTCACTGCTAAACTCTGAAAAGTTTAGATTTGAATCTGAAGCACAAATGTGCCTCTATTTGATATCACAGCAATAGCATTCTCTAGTGGATGGGGTAACTGGAAGGTGTCCTACTTGAAATGCTTCCGAATGAGACCTGTGRAAACACCTATAACTCAGTGCACTCGGCGATGTAACATGGGCAGTTTTCTTATAGGCCACTCTACAGTATAAATTACATATGTTAAGGTGCTAAGGGTATTATATAGCTTTAAATGTAGAGCATTCAAAGTGATTGCTTATGCTATTATATTTCTGTAGCTTCAAAGAAAGCAGCTATGTTAGTGAACAGCTGCTACATTGTACAAGCAACAATTCAGACTTTGTTTCTTTTAGTTTTCATATATGAATGTTTAGAGTGAGCTTTTCCAGTCTCCTCAGGGTGTGACTCTCATCGGAGTCTCCACTTGTGGATAATTTATATTGCTATCCACAGCAGTAGGGAGAGACTGGAGGAACAGTTTTACGAACTTCCCTCTCATGTCTCACCTAGAGTTTGAAGCCTTTGTCTATTCATTTGCAGAGTCTGAAATTAGAATTGCAGTCTCATCGTCAGTACAACTAATTAATGCCAGTCGTACTAGTATTTTCTTGTAAGTTGGACACTTACTGCTAAGCAAAACCTGGGTCACTCCTCACTAGGACTGAATCTGAAATAACTCCTGAGAGGAAAAGGATGTGAATCTACTGTCAGTCCTTAGAACAAGCTCTTCAAAAATTCTTTTTTATGAAAAGAAATGAAGTTAAATCCTAAATACTCTTCATTTCCAGGGGTGTTTTAGGCAATTCATAGATACTTGCATGTAATAACCCTCAAGTTCTTTATCCACCAGGCATTAGAGAGGCAAGAGGGAGTAATTTTCCTAATGTATAGAATACTGCTCTTCAAAAGGAGAAGAGTTGCTTTTCTGTGACAACCACAGAGTTAACGATATTACCCTCTGTCTCAACTTAATCTGTATAAAAATGTGGCAAAAGACATACTTAGATGTGTGTTAGTGATAACCTTCTCTTCACAGGCTCCATCTACACAGCCATAGGGTCACGGCAGTTTGTGGTGGACCCCACAGTCGCCTCCAGGCAGATATTTTGGAAAACACCTTGGCTTCCTGCCTACTTGTGCATGCAGGTTTGCTCTGTTTCAGTGTAACATATACTGTGCAGTGGCTGGAGGAGGTGGGTGTCGTGCTTTATTTTCCAGAAGCAGGTTGTGTAGGTTTTCTGTCTTTTTTCTCCTATTATTGCTCTTGTTAAGATAGGTCCTATCCAAAATATACACAGGACAATGCATAAAGATGCAAGGACACTGTAGAGCTTGTTTTCTAATACTTTTGAAAAGAAATTGAATTCCAAGATCCCTTCAGGGTTAAAACAAGATTACGATTCAGATCAGGAGCAAAAGCACTACGTACTGAATTGGCTCTAAAAACTGGCCCTGGGAGCAGAGGTGAAAGGAAGCTGAGAGGCCCAGCAAGGGGAAAAGGCTGCAAGATGAAATATTTCTTACCTGTTCCACAAATGGTGCATTTGTTAGGTTCACTCCCACTGCAATCCAGGCAGGTGTGATGGCACAAATGGCACCGTCCTTTAAATTCAAACTTTCCTCTGGGGCATTGCATGACACAGTGACCATCATCAAAGGCTCTTTTGGGGCAGAGGGAGGCAGAATTACATATTCAGCAACATCTTGTTCTTTAAATTTAAAACAAACCAACAAGAAAACAAGATATTCTTCCTTTGTTCTGCTTGCTAGAGTCTTTGCACTTTACCCCTTCATTTCCCTGATCTTATAGAATTTGCTAAAATGAAGTAAAAGGTCAGCTGTGTTTTGAACTTGGATCTTAGATTTCAGAGATGAATTAGATTATTTTGCCAGAAAAATCATCTTTTGGTCCTATATCTAGATGTCCTTATACCACAACCTCTGAAGTGTTCCCTTATGTCTGTTAGAAAGAAAGCAAGAAAAGGTCTTCCTCTGTGAAAGAACTATCCGTCTGCCGAAGTTTTCTATTAGTTTTACTATAAAGGCTTGCTTTGAGCTGTACAATGGCTTCAGTGAAATGACTTTGTACATAAAGTCAAACATCCATCTGAATGTTGGCAGGACTGAAGCCTTTAGGAGCTGTCTCTTCAGACTTGCATCTCTGCAAACACTTAGCTGTTTTGCTGCTAAATGTTTTCTTTTTTTTGCTGGATAATGAAATATCTTCTACAGAATCTTTTTATGTGTTGAAAATTTTAATCTATTTGGGGGAAATGGAGAAATGCATCAGTAACAATATGACAATTAAAAGAATATAAAACAAGTTGACTAGAATTTGAAAATGTTTTGAATATTTTGCAAGAAAATAAGAAAATAAAAAGTGAGAGACTGTCATCTCCCACTCAACTGCTTTTTTCTTTCGCCAGTTTGGTGTCTGAGGACTTGGGACTCAATTTTCCCAGTCAGGATCGTAATACAGATTTTAAGACTATGTTGTCTATATGCTTAGGGAACAATAGGCTCTCTGTAATATTAAAATAATGCAAGGTTCCTTAGAGCCAGCCAGTGTCATTAAAGAATGCTTATAATATCATAAATTTGGGTTGCTATGGTCATTGTGAGATTTATTCTGAAAGAAAAGGGGAAAAATATCCACAAAGATTAAAACCAATTTTGTCAAATGGTCTTTGAAACCATCTAAAATTTAACGATTGGAAATGACAAGGCTTATGAGGTGTGAAGATGGAGGAATATGCTATCACACAAACAGCCTTCCTGAAGTGTTTATAACAAATCAGTGTCTAAGACAACTTACGAATTGATAAAAAGGCTTGTGAGGCTGAATGCAGGCTGCTGGAGAGAAACAGAGAGAGATTTGTATGGGTGTATGAGGTGTTCAGCAAAGATACAGCCCAGGAGCCTGAGAGTGAGATGCAGACTGTAGCTCCTATAGATGTGCCTGCATTAAGTTTAAGATTCAGCTCTTCGTGTGGTTTGCAGCCCACACTGGACAGTTTCTGCGCAAATGGGACACCATGACAGAAGTCCTGGAGGTAGCTGGGCTGTGCTTATATGACCTGCACAAATGACTGTATTCCATCACATGTGCTCGCTGAAATGGTAGCCCTTCTTACAAACAGTTGACACAGTGGTGAAGTACATTTTTCTTGCTTTTCATTATGTTGCTGCTGATGACAGACACCAGCAGGTCAGATCTTATAGCTAACCTCTGTAGCTCAAACAATAAACAGAGAAAGAGGGATTTTATGAAAATCACTGTTTGGCTGGACAAAAATCTAGAGTTCCCTCCTGTTTTAAAAACAGATAAAACATTTTGGATTTTCAAACAAGAAAATGATCTGACAGTGAGTTGATTATGAAATGAGGTGGTGCCTAGTGCTGAATTCTTGCAAAGAACAGGGATTGTTCAGTGTTTTCATTTTCATGGGATTTTCAGTAATGTCCTCCCCCATACCCCCCCAATCTTTTCATCCTTTACAAAAAGGAAAGCTGTTGCCCTGTAGGAGAGCTCCACTGCTGAATTTTGGTTCATGTTATCTAACAGCCACTCATTACTGTCTTCAATAGACACTATTTAAAGCTCTGAAGAGCTACAGGACTTAGGAGACTCTGTCATTTGAACAGGTCTATTCCCAGTAAATAAAAAGTAATGTCCACTGGAAGGATTTATTCTTTAGCTTCTGGTTGAGATTTCTCTTTATTAGTATTTCTTTTAATAATGACTTTTCCTAATAGCTTTCCACAATGTGCAGAGGGAGCAGAAAAAGTCTGTGGATACCTTGGATGTAAAAATTGAAAACTGCTAAATGATTTACTACAGGGGAGAAAGCACCCTTCCATAAGGTCACAGAGGCTCAAGACAGCTTCATCACTGCAAACATGTATGTGGTTTTGCCTAATAGCATTATAACTACATTGCTGTGTACCTTCTTAGTTTTGCATATATCTCTGGGTAAAACTCACAAAATAGGAAACCCAGTCTAATTTAATGCAATTCTGAATCAGAACAATTCAGTTCTTAGTCCAAAATTCTGCCCAGACTTCCTTTGCTGATGCCATTTCTGATGTAACGCACCTTAAATAAGTACTGTTTTCTCAGCTATGAATTTGTCTGGACTTCATTGGGTAAAGTCCTTTATGGCAAGGTCTTATCATAGACTCCCGCATTGTAAATTGTGGGATTAGTTGGGGATGTTTTTTCTATGTAAGAAAATGTCATACAAGACCCGATTCCAACTTCATATCAGTGTAAATGTCCACTGGGCTACAATACAATCCAGAGCAACAGAACTGGAATAATTGGTATGAGAATAAACCTAAATAAACAAATAGGATAAATAAAGCTAAATAAATATATAGGACATGGGCTTAAATGCAATAGACTCCAGCATCAGGTGCTAGTACACCTAAACATGTGCCTGATCTGCAGTGTCCTGCAGAAGAGTCTCTTTCTTGTTCCATTCACTCCTTGTGGGAACCTAGAAAAATTAGCCTTCTAGCTAACAGGTAGGGATCTATGTTTAGGTGCTATGAAAATCTCTCAAATTACCTGATTGTCTTAGTGTTTGAATTCATTTGCTCTGCCAAATTCCACAGCTGTGCAAAACTGTAGATACCCCTAGACTCTTGTCACCTGAATTCACCCGTTGTGACTCCAGGGACTATGACTTTGAATGGATGACAATGGATGACAATAAAGGAAAGACTATTTGAAGAGACTAAGAAGACTATTCACTTCACTTATTTGAAGAAAATTTTCTATACCTGTGGGAACCATCTGGGTAAATATTGACTGTCTATGTAACCAGCTGGTCTTGTTCACATAATCCTTGTTTTCTCACTTTCTTGCCATGATTTTGTTTGCCATATTCATCAGTTGCCTCTTCATCTGAGTCTGCAAGCTACTGCTGAAGACTGTGCAGCCACTTCTGCAGATCCTGATATAAGGCCTTCATGCTACATGGTGATAGGAGACACATACCTTGTGCCTGGACAGCTGATGCAGTCATCCGGCTCAGGTCCAATGCATTTCTGACAGGATACTTCGCACAACTGACATTTCTGGAAATCATCAAGATATTCCCCTGGCAGAAAAAAAAAATCAAGTGTTTATTTCAGATCAACATCTCATATTAACAAAAAAAAAGCACTAAAGCATGTTGATAAATTTAATAAGCAAAAGGAATTAGATCTGTTTTGAATTCCTGAAACAAACATGTTTCACTGTGGCATGAAGAAAACAAGTGTTTGTTCCCTTGGGGTACTGGGATATTCAGAATTAGAAGTTCATAGGCCTTTTAATTTTTATTTTTTCTATACAAGTCTGATGGAGAGTGACTCTTATTGTTGGGGCTGATGCTATTTCTCTTGCATCAATCAGAGAAAGACTTTGTTAATATTCACCATGGAGAGTTACACCAACAACAGTGCTATCCAGGAGCCATTCATTACCTAAATTTCTCCAGTGCATCTGCAGCATCCTCATGATTACAAGCTCCAGTATGAAGAGTGTGCTGGTCATGAGTGTGGGGTATGTTATGTGTGCAGAAGGACGTGAATAAGCTTCCATGAGTCAGAGATGTGGTACTCTTAAAACCTCTAGGTCTAGCATTTTTGCCCCCCATCCCATGCCTCCCAGGAGTGCCTCCACTCCTGAAAGACCTGTAGTTACTTCAGAGATTTACACACCCAGCTCTCATTTAGAGTGAATGAAACTTTGGTGCCCAAGTGCCCACCTGGACTTGAAAAGATCTTGTATTATATAAATGAGTGTCTTAAACCTGGGGCTAAGCATGTAAACACTTGCAGATCAAGAATGCAGTAATGCTATTATGGTGCTGTAGTGTACAGTTCACCTCTTTATTCATTGAATAATCCTTAAAAAAAAGTTTGCATATCTACATAGCTGTGCTCTTCATCACTCTCAGAGCAGAGACAGCCATTTGGAAAGTCGCATGAATACTGCATCTGTGAAAGGCATTGCACAGGGACAGTAAATCAATTTATCAAGCAGATTTATAAAACCCAAGATTGAGTGTGTTGTTTGTTAGTTTGTTATGGGAAAATTTTGTCTAATCAAGTCTAGATATTTGAGAGAATTTGCAGCTTCTTCATCCTTAAGTAGCTGAAGGGAGTGGACAGAGAGTCCTGCATACGTAAAGCCTGCAGTTTCTACAGACACTTCAGGATGGAGAAACTCTTTCCACTTGAATTGTTGCTGCAAAATCCAGATTTGGCACATGCAGCAAATTTTAGGAGTCAAAATCTGATTGGGGAATGACTTGGTTTTGGATCTCAGTTGAGATGAATTCCTTATATTGAAGAGCAAGGAGACCATATGAGCAAGTAGATAAAGAGATGAAAGAAAGAGGTATTTTATAAAATACTGTTATTTGAGCTCTCTGTCTCTTGGCTTTTCTGCTTCATACAAATCTGTATTAACAAATTTCATAATAGTTGAAATCCCTGGCATGACATACAAGCTAGGATAGTGCCTGCCATGCTTAAGGGGAAGGGAATGGTATAGTTAAAAAAGCATAGCAACTGAAGCTTCCAGCCAACCATGGGCCAAGATTGGGGTACCCAAAAGATAGATACAAATGTAGATTTTCAGTCTGTGAAGGTCTGTATCTTTCCCATTTCTTCTAGGAAAAAGGTCAAAGTCAAGCCCAAAGCCCCAAAGTGACAAAGCCATATAAAGCACAAGGAGTGTGTTCCTCAGAGGCTGGTCTGAGATCAGTGCTAACTGGGAAGAAGTTCAGAACTGGGAGCAAATGAACAGTCTCTTGCTGAGCTCAGGGAGACAGAAATCTGTGTATTTTTGCAAGTAAATGTGTCCTTCAAAAAAACGTAACACTACTATTATTTCTGCCGCTAATAGCAGCTACCCACAACACTCCAAATTTGGTTAACCACTCCAGTGAAAAGTGTAATGATATAACATGTCAGAGAAAGAGACTGGGCGGTCTTGGTTCATGAGGAATTTTGCAAGGTAGGATTTCCATACACTGCGGAATTCTTTAGAATTGTCTATAATACACTGTTCTGTCCTCAGGGATTTACAGGCAGCATTAGACTGTTTCCTGACTCTTGCATTTCTGTTCAGTAATGACTTTCCATGTATTGTATCTCTTTTAAAATACCTTTTGTTTGCATGTAGATGAGGTGGCTATGTGTACAAGTATACATATGTATGTACATACCTTCACACATTTTTATAGTACTCATTATCACAAGACCTCAAAGAGGATTTTGAATAACTGTATCTCCATACATCTCATGCATCTGATCTATGCCCATATAGCCAAACCTTGAATCATGTAAACTGACCAAGTTCCACTGAATTGTTGCAGCTCTTCTGAGTCACAATACTATATATTGTATGATAGGTTACATTATAAAGAACTAATGACAAAAACAGCATAAATTGTACAACTTTTTGATGCAGAACACAACCATATCCTGCATTTATCCTAAAGTTACCAAGAGAAAATTTTGTCCTGATCAGTAAATATCACAATATTGAGTATTTATAATCCTCACATTCTAGGAAAAAAGACTGGTCTGCTGTTCAGTAGATCACTGGGGTAACAACAACTTCTGCTAAATGTAGGTCTCTTTGACTCTTCTCAACATGTATTCAGATGGTATAAGATGGAATCCCATGATCTCAAATGACTTTATGAGATTTTAATATATCATACATATTTCAATAGAAAAATAATCGAGTTTCTCAGAGGTTCAGTTTCTTTTCTTCTATGCATTTTGTTGGATAATACACAACATGAAAAAAATACGGTATTAGGAAATGCTTCCTATTGCAAGTTCTGGTGGCTCAGTGCTTTATACTTTTGGCTTTCAATGACTCTGAAATCTCTCTGTGCAGCGTTATTAAATAATTGCTTCTCTGATGTTGTTTTGTGATGTGTTTTCAGAAACCCTGTTGTTTTCCAGTTCCTACTGCCTTCTTTTTATTTGCCCCCACTGTCTGTATGCTTATCCCTATGAGTTGAGCTACTAATTCATACACCTCTGTTATGCCAACTCAAATCCTTCCACCTGGTAAAAGTGCTGACTTTTAAAAGGCTTTTGTTATTTTTTTGTTACTTCTTTCATTGGAAATGCTGTAATTCATTTCAGCTGCCCTGGAATAGGGCCAGAAAGGCTACTTCTCTGCTGACTTTATTCTCTGAGTTGGAGCATTTTAAAGCACACTGTTATAAGAATATGCATAACAAATTACTTATATGGTGGGGCCTCTGAATTGCAGGTCACATCTACAGCTCTAGATCTGTCACTAAATGTTATTAGAACAGTTTTTTTGTAGATATTCAAAGAGTTAACACTGAAGTGCAGCTTTGAAGAAGATTTTTAAACTACTCCACAGAGTAGTTGAACTGTTTGCCAGACTTCCTTGTGGGCTATAAATTTCTTTACAAATCTTGCTAGATAAGTGCCATTTAGCAAAGCTCTCACTCTTTTTTTTCTTTATTCAGATTAAATAATTCATTATCTGTCTAATGTACATAACTAGGAATATACAACCAGCAATGCATCTCAGCTGTGCCTTAGTCCAAGCAACGCCAATTAGTCACTTGGGTTCCTCCCAGATTTAATCTTCATTTAGTTGTTACTTTTGTGGGTGGAATGTATATATATAAATGAAAAAAAAAAGAACTGAGGTATTTTAGGAGTTAGTTATATTAACTGACTTAATTTCCTGTAATTGGAAGATTTTTATGTATAATTTTTTTCTGTCCTTAGTTTAAAACATTTCTTCTATTCCTCATCTGGTTGTGTCAGGTTGTGGGTTGTGCCTTTAACTGCATGCAGGAACCTACTTTCACACCACATTCTTATCAGCAGATATGAAGCATTTTAAAATGAGGTAAGAACTATTATATCCCTTTAAGGAGGCAAAAGAAAATTAATTGCAGTGAGGTCATCAAGTTAGAGTCAGCACAGCTCCCAGGATGCTGCTATGTCTTTGCATAACCAGTATCAAGTGTATGGCTGTTATCTATTATCTACTATTTACTATCTACTATTCTCTCCTGCTTGCAAAAATCTTTGCCATTCACTGACAGCACATGGTGACCAGCTAGTACAGGGTGTGAATATCCTTGCAAGGTATACCTGGAAATATACAGCATTGCACGTGCTGGTAGTCATAAATGAATCTTCTTCTTGTAAACCCTGATGAGATTTGGTCACTGCAAGTCACATGTTACTTACCCCCCATTCTTAATCAAAACATCATTTAATCTAATTTTAAAATGCTCACTGGTTATCTTGCACAGTGTTGCCACAGTGGCTTTTCTTTATAATCAGCTAAAAATTGGGCTTATTTCCTCCCTTTTGCTTGTTTACTCTCACCAGAATCTGTATACAGATTTTGTATGCGGGCTTTTGTGTGCAGTCTTATGAGTTACAGAGGTTTCACAGAGCAGATGAAGAAACATAGATCAAAATTACTTCTCACTGATCAACAGCAAGAACTGAGAGAATTCAGTCTTAGAAAGAATTCTGCTTTTTCCATGTTCACCCTTGATACATTTTATTTTATCTTGACTAGATGGTGGGACCAACTCCTTGAGTTTTGCTAAAGAAGTTTAATTCTTAAAGTTTAAGTCCATAAGGGACTTAGACTAACCTGCGTAAAACAAGCCCTTAAAATTCAGCCTAAGAATTCCTTTTAAAGCTACCCCTCTATTAAGTCTAACGCCTTATAGATTATTGCTTCCAGAAAGTAAGTGTGTCTTTAACTAGAAAATTTTAGGACATGGAGATTGTAACATTTCCTTTCCCCCTAAATTTTGGCCAGTGATACAAAATTTGCACCTGGTTTCTAATTTTAATTTGTCTAGCTTCAGCTTTCAGTCCCTTGTTGATTATTATTCTCCACTCAACCATTTACCCAGCAACTACGTTCCTGTTTCCCCACTTGGATGTGCAGAATGGACAAAGGAGAGACAAAGGAGCTTTAATGAGCAAAACTTTGGGGTGATGATATTTGAGGTGATCAGAAGGATTTGGGAATGCAAGTCTTCTTTTCAGAAGTGCTTTAGGCACTGATGAACCTGACGGATGAAATTCGGATCCTGGCTTTTAAGTCCCTCTTGTGACAGCTGACAAGGCAGATCCTGGAAAAGGGCTGAAGATCTTTCCCTTGAACAGCAGTATGTGGAGCTGGGTGTGATATAAAGATTTTAGGATGAAAGGCACTTTTGTTGCAGGATTAGCTGAGATCACATACAGCCTCAGGTTAGTTTTAATCGTGACAGGCAGGAGGGAGGCAACTGCCCTTATCAACTATGCTATCTTGCACGGCCCTCTGTTCTTTTCCTTGCTGAATAAAAATAGTTATCTCAGCCATGACTGCCCTTTTCGCTGACACGAAGGGATTTCCCCCAACTTCTTTGTGTCTGTTTTTCCCCTCATTTCTATGTAATATTTACACAATGATTGTTAGAAGGCCAGTCAAGAGCCAGAGCTCTCAGGGGTACTGAGCAGGCATAAAAAGACTCCAGGAAGATATTTTCAGCACTTAAAAAAATCAGCTTTAAACCTCCATTTGGATTAATAATCTGGATGCCCGGAAGTGAAAGCTGGACTGAGGTCAGGGCTTCTTCCTTGCCTATGCAAGCATGGAGGTCAGGGCCTGGCAGGGCTGCTGCTTGCCTGGAGCCTGAAATTTGATAACCCCATGAGAATATGGGAAAGGAAAGGGAGCGATCCTGGCCGGTATTGCAAATGCTTCGCTAACAAAATTTTAGACCAACTATGGAAAAAGTCTCTTCAGCCTCTACATTTCTGGAATCTCCCAACTGGAAATGTCCTTGTTAGGTCTTGTCATGCTTCCTATTTTTTGTGAAGACCTGTGACTCTGTATTTCCAAAAGGGCAGTGGAATGGAGGCACCTGAATCTCGCTGAAACTCAGCACTTCTTACTGATAATATTGCTTTGGAAATCCAGATAGTTTCCTGCAGAAGATACAACAGAAAGGTGCAGACTGACTTTATACATTTGAGTAACTGTGGTGATATCTGCACATGGGGTRCATTAAAAAGAATCTTTTAATACTGGAAGAAGTCATGTTTCTTACTCAAGTTGGTATGACTCAACCTGTAGCGCAGTTACTCCCTCCCGCGTTATAGACTGAGGAGTCTGTAATCTGTATAAGCAGAGCCTTCCCTGTTGTCAATAGGATTTCTGTGGTCTGACTTGAATAGACATAAACCTGAAATGGAAAGAGCTGGATGTCTCAACGTAGTGTTTCAGTGGGGGCATCTGTCTTGAACGGAGTGACCCCTGTACTGAGTGTTTGTACTGGAGATCCCAGACTTAATCAGGAGGTGAGCAGAGATTGATTGAAATAATGGGGTGGATTCTAGAAGGCAAATCATGGTCCTAATGAGACATAACAACATAGATTCATACTGCTAATTAAATGCCATCTCTGTTTAATGTACAGAGATGAGTACGTATTAAATCTTGAATGAAACCTGCCAAAAAGGTGATGTTTATCTCGAGAGTAAAGGAGAAAGAGGAGGAGCAATTGGTTCTTCTCATGAAAGAAACAAAAGATTAAATTTTATACCTATGTGTAACTCTTCATCCACTTCAATAGTCTTGCACTGGTGATCTCCCCTTGCCGAACACCTCCCCGGGTCCTAGTCTCCATCCACTACAGACATTGCAGGAAAAGCCAAGGTAATAACATTTGATGACTTTCCCAGGCAGCACAGGCTAGGATGTTTTCTTTAATGATCCCTGCTGAGGGTGCATAGGTGGGCAAACGATACAGCCCCTGGGATTCAGATAAATCTGGGGAGAGGCTTTGTCACACCGTTTGGCTGTGAGAGTTTTCTGAACTCTCCCTTCAAACTTGGGACTGGAAGGGCTCAGGAACGCTATGCCAAAGATAGGTCCAGCAAGAACTGTGTTTACACAACTTCAGTACAGTATGACCTAGGAGTAAGAAAATGGGCTATTTTATTTGGGAACAAATGTTAGAGTTATCTTTGTCTTCAGATTCAGTAATGTTGCACAAACCTGGCATATTAGCATGGTCACAAGCACCATGGTCTACAGCAGTGCAATTCACTGGGGTTGGCAACCTGTTGACTAAATTTTCCCTCCGACCTGTTGCTCAAAGGGACTGTGCAGCCACCAGGAGCAGGAACAGGAGCAGGGAGCAGGCCAGGGACAGTTGTGAATGGAAAAGATGTGCACTATTACCTGGATTGTAACTAAATTGCACTAACAGTCAAGGTTCAGTGAACATCCAGTGCTTTCATTGCAT
Source organism: Apteryx rowi (assembly GCF_003343035.1). Lineage (NCBI taxonomy): Eukaryota > Metazoa > Chordata > Aves > Apterygiformes > Apterygidae > Apteryx > Apteryx rowi. Next base: position 369,569 of record NW_020448464.1, on the reverse strand, counting down.
TTGCATGTTGGAGCTATTCATTCTCTTTGGGCAAATAAATAATCGCACAATGTCAACGTTCTAGCTTTTCCTCCCCAGCCAGACTGGAAAAATGGGTACTTAATAAGCTCTTTTCCTAACACCATAAAGCAAAGATTCTACAGTGATTGGTGCTGGGATGGTATTTTTTGCTTTGAAAAGTGATGTTTTTTTCCCAGAGGACCTTCAATGAATCCACCCCCCAAACACTGAAAAACACTGAAAAACAAGTGATTGTGCATGTGCCATTCCTCTAAACCTTGCCTTGGCCATCTTTGGCAGCAAATGCATGAGCTGCCCAGAAAAAAGAGATGTAACAAAAAACAGCCTTTGATGTGGCACAGAGAGTCTGCATATGTTGCTTACTGGAAATGCTCTATTTTAAACACATGAGCTTTCTTGCCATAATACAGTTTCCTTTGACTACATTTCCCATGTTAGAAGTGAAAAATGGCTCCTTTATTATGCAATAAACATTGCTTTATAATCCAGAGAGAAAGTCCTTCCAGGATCAATTTAATCATAGCAAGGCTATTTGTAATTCTGTGGGGGTGGCTGCTACCCTTGCACAGCAGGTGACCCTATCCACAATCTTACTGGCTTCAGCCTGAGGATTTCAGAGCAGTTTCTATAGGGGAGGGAGCCCAGTATCACGGTGCTCTGAGACTTCACAGAAATGTCGCAGGACTGAAATAGGTCTAAATGCTCTGTTGCTTACCACTGTGGAACCGAGGATGGAAATGCAGGTGTTGGTTGTACTCCCACTGGTTGGTGTGATCCTAAGGTCCAGAGCTCTAGCTTGTTTTCAGGGACACTGTGTTGCTACCCATCATTCTTTAGTCCCTCTCATATGCATACTAAAGAAGAGGATTTAAGCCCCAACACACTCTCAGGATGACGTTAATAAAAAAATCAGATAATTAATTTCATTAAAAATTGGAATCCTACAAAATAGATTAAGCAAAACAACCAATAAATATTATGCCAAGCAGAAATCTGTTTTTCTCATGTTAAACAAAATGTTCATCACAGGTACATTTTCAACCTTTTTTTTCCTTCATATATTGAAACTACAGATTTTGAACAAGCTTGTGCAAGTTGTTGTTGGGTTCAGTTTCTTTGTGATGAAAACTTGACTAGGATTTTTCTTTGTATACTGTAAAACTTTTTAATAGCTGCTTAGAATATCTTGCACAAACATCTAATGGCAGAACTTTTCTTCAGTCACAGTTTGTTCTGTAGCCATGACATGAAAATGAGCATGTGCACTATAAATACAAGGCATGCTAGTGGATCAAAGACAAGATATTGTTCGGCAAGCTGTGCTGCAGATTGAAAGCATTGACTCATACAGGCAGTCACTTAAATATCTTTAAAAGAATTTCGGATTTATAACTGAGGTCTTCTTACAGTCATTCAGTTCAGTAAATAATTTAATTAAAAAGTAACAAATAGCAACCTGAAGTGGCTGCTGATATAGATTATACTCACTCTGGTTGTGATGTGGCTTTATTCTGAAGATTAACTTGGTAATCACCAACTTATATTTAGTGATGGGCACAGCTGTTGTAGTCACCTATAGTATCTCTGTATATAGGTCTACAGATCTTAAGGGCTTGTACTGTCATACTTGCTGTCATTTTCTGACAGCAGGGAACAGCAACAGCCTTGCTCTCCTACAATAACACACTCAGTAGCACGGGATTGTTCAAACTTTCCTGCGACATTGGAAAGTTGCAATCCCAATAGGAATCTGGGGTAGTCTGTAAGGTCTCCCAGGGAAATCTTTGCTAGAAAAAAGGGTTCTCCTCAGAGAGGGAGCTTCTGAAGCTTCCCAGGAAAAGGCAGGATGTGCCATCACAGATTGGTGTGCAGGTAGAGAGGGTCTAAGCCAAGAGCCACAGGAGCTACTCGTTGGGAGTGTGCGGTTTCCACTGACACATCCTAGCAGGATTTTGAGTTGCTGATCCCATAACACAGGCATGTGGCTGAGGGGGAGAGCTGGAAGTTGAAAGGGAAGATGGCTGGAACCTCATTACAGAAAAAGAAATACATCTTCCACTTACAAAATGATGCCTTCATACATCTCCTGATATTCTGCCTATGGGTTCTGCACATCTGGGTCATGCTATGTTTTTCTGGTTAAAAACAGTATTAGCTGATTTGTGGGAACTTTTTTTTGGCCCACAGGTGTTATTATCTTCTAAGGAAGAGATCTAGTCATGGGCTTAGGCCCCATTTAAATCAAGGGGAATCACTCTGTCGTGTAAGGATTCTCCTAAATAGACAGGAACAGGCAAATATTCTGCCATGGATGTGATGTGTGTTTAAGCTAGTAGTCTCTTCAAAACTCTGTCATTGCTTTTTGACTTGTGACATAAATAAGGCAGAAACCAACGAGCGAATTTGGACTGATAACATCCAGAGTCCTTTCAGACTGGGAGAGAAGTATCACTTTCTTCATGCTCGATAGCTTCTGATCTTCCTAAAATTTTCCATATCTGTTCTGCATACCAACAAAACAAAGTCAAATACTGAATACTACAAACTACTCACCATTGAATCGGGGTGGGGGGTGGGGAGGGGATTGATCTCCTAAGAAAACTCTAAGCTAGGAGCAAATTAGCTTCCTTCCATTTCAATCCCATTGCTGCAGTGATCCATTTATATAAGGACGAGATACAGTGCTGTTTACTAATATTGCTTGCATCTGGCCACTGCTGTTAAGGCACCAGCAAATAACATCATTCAAAGACACTGAGCTGACATTAGAAAGTTCTGGTTTTCAGCCTAAAACTCAGTTCAAAACTTGCCTGTCTGTGAGGCTTCACAGGTCAACATTTAGAGATACCCTCTCTAAAGCACACTTGTTGGGCCAGAGCTTTAATGAATTTATTGTCGCTCTTTGTCTGTTACTCCTCCAGAGAAGATGAAATCTTGACAGTAAAAGATATTGCCCTTGATTGAACTTCTCAAGGTATTTGGAAGATCAGGTGGAAGCTGAATGAAGAAGCTCTTCATACCGTATCAGTATAAGGATTAGGCCAACTTCTTTTCCTAGTGTATGGTTATACTAAACTGTTGGTGCATGTGTGCTGTCCAACATATGTTCACTCCCAGGAGTGACAGGGAAACTGCAAATGATGACCTCTTTGTTTCAAAATGAAGTTGTTGATAGCAAGATGTGTAAGGTTGGAAAACCACTGTCTGGTCGTTCCTTACACAGACTCCATGAACATGCTTCAAACTTTTAAAACTTCATCTGAATATACGACCTCTGTGGATGAGCTGCCAGTTTGGTCTCCTCTCAGGCTGTAGGATTAAGTGGGGTAACGAATGAGTGTATTGACTAGAGCCAATCAAGGCTCTGATCCTGCAGGGGTCACATCTGAGACTATATGGAGGCATCTTGATTTAATGGGAGGGAGAGCCTGCTCTTTGCAAGAACACAGTCCAGTGCTGTGCTTTTGAGGTGTACTCAATCTGCATACTGGCAAATGAACAGAGACCAATATCTCATTGTGCAAATGGACACATATGACTACAAAACTAATGCGTTCCTTCTAAACTGTCTGAGACAAGAGGTATTCATGTCTGACTTTTTAATCCAAAGTATGCAAGAGATTTAGTCTCTTTACAAGCTCTTATGAGTGGGAAGGAGCTAACGTTATTGCATACCACACCAGGGTTCAGACACTAGCTACTACACAAAGGGTGTCCTCCATGGAAACCAGACTTTACTGCTCTGATGAATTCCACTACTTAAAAAAAGTCAAAAAATTAAACACCTTACCCACCCAATTTGTTGCAATAACTTGTATGTGGGATCAAAGTGCTCTTTTCTGTAAAGCTACCTTTGCCCTTCAGTAGAAATGTTTACCTATAGATTATGAACATTTTTTTTCAGACCAAAGGAACAGGAATTTAGGTTAATTTAATAGAAAAAATAAAATATGGAATAACATTGATTTTGGCCAGTATCAATTACAACAGAACTACCCTATTTTACAAATAACAACTGAACATTTTACACATGTACAGTATTTTTTCAGTAAAAATGAATTTGGATTTAACAAGGTGTCAGTTTTTTAAAAGAAAACAAAGATATTAATTTCTTCTCTATAATAGCATTAGAGGCATTTGTAAGTATCCAAACAAATTCTTTACAATCCATTACATAATTAAATCTCAATTATGAATATATATTTATATATAATATATATAATATTAACTTAAACTTTGAAAGCATTATGTTCTAGTTAATAATGTTATATTGAGAAATGAGGCAGTAACAGACTAGTAGTTAAACTAGCACAAATTAAATTCTCATACTTTGAATGTTTATCAGGAAATTTGTAATGGGCACCAAAGGAGCTTCACAGGTTCTCCTGTCATGCAGAACCAGGTGTGGGTTGTAATGGTTTATCTGCTGTCTGGCAAAAGGAGCATATTGTCTCTTATCGGTTCGTATCCATTCATTTGTAAACCTTCCACAAGCATTTTTGTATATAAAAAGGAGAGCCTCTTTATTTTCTAACATTTATATGCTTAAACACCAGCAATCCATTTTCTACTTGTGTGTCCTGGAAAGGTAACTGAGAGAGACACTTTGTACATTTTAAGTATTTTCCCCCCAAAACAGTATCTTTGAAGTTCAATTTGCTGTCTTCTGCTAAATGAATGGCTTTCAAACAGTATGCTAAGAAAAGCTGATGAAAATATATTAAATGGAAATTTGAATGGACAGCTGTGTACTGGGGTACAAGGAGAAACGCAGGGGCCTGCTTCTCTTCCCACCTAGACTGGTTTTACAGTGAGGTAACTCCATTGGCTTCAGTGGGATTATTCCTGCTTTAATTTGTATTGCGGGTGGTTGAAAGCAGATTCAGGCCCATCATGACAAGATTGTTACACTAAGAAAACCTTTGATTTATTGACCTATATGTAATTACTCCCAGAGACGTATTTGGCACAGTGTTATACGCTCGCTTGTAAATCCAGTCCTGTAAACACATCCTGTCACATATAGTCACACTGGCATTTCTGTAGGAGCGCTATGACTAGCCCCGTATGTCTGCAGGATCAGGTCCCCTGTTTTGTGAACATTACAAGACAGCAATAATTTATGAATACTCCTTACACATTACCAATGTTTTCTGATTTCCGAGCATACACATTACTCTTGTTTATGCAAACCAAGAGGAGTAGTATCTTCTGCATCTGTTCACAACAGGAACAATGGTATTTTTTTAAAGTTTATTTGAAATAGCTTTGACAATTTAAAAAAATAAAATAAAAATCCTAGCATATCTGTTAATAAGCTAGCTGTCTAAAAATGAGATCTATATGACCAAAAAACCATTTTGGGCAAAACATATATACATACTGCATGTGATACATAAAACAGCACACAGCAGAGGAAGTAAGAAAAATGTGTGCAGAAATGATCACTTTTCTTTCTTTAAACACTGTTACAAAAGGTGCAGAACTTAGTCCTGCAGCTGATGATATTTCTGATTCCCTCAGGGATTCATTTCCTCAAGTTCCCCCTATGTCTATACATAGCACAAAAAAGACTGATGCAAACATTTTTGTACTGTTTAGTTTTAATCCATGTAAACGTGTGGTGTATTCTTGAAACACTCTTTAAACATCTTGAAGGGGAAACAAGCAGGAAAAAAAGGGAAGAAAAAGGACCTTCAAAAACCAGGAATAATCCTAAGGTTGACAGGAAATCAAATCATGAGTTAAATGTTAATTTTGGCATCAAATGCTTTGGTCACACAATACTGACTCTGTGATCCTGGATGCTTAGCTCTAAACACCCAGTTATGAAAGGTAGGCGTGTTGTAGTTTTTTCCATTTAAGTCCCAACAAACAGTTCACCATCTCCCCAGACAAAGAGGAGGGAGAGAGAGAGAGAGGTGGCTTGCTTTTTTTTTTTGCTTTTCTTTTTCCTTTTTCAATAATATGGATTAATCTATAAGTCTACAGGAGCAAGAGGACTCTGGGAGGTGTCAGCTCACCCCTTGTGCGTACATGTTCTGCAACACAGTTGCTGAAGCACTTTCCGCTGGCAGAGATTGTTCTTTTTCACCAGCATACAGAATCCGCCCTCGGCCCAAGACTCTTCCGTGGCTTCCGGAGGGTGGTGGTAAGAGAAGGAGGGGAAGTTGCAGATTTGGAGAGCATGGTGTGGACAATGGAGGAAGGTTTAATTGGTCAGACAGGCAGATTTGGTTGAAGAGACCATTCAGGAGCAGGTAGCAAGGAGGAAATTTGGTCCATCAAAAGGAATTTCAGTCAACAGCATTTTTATTTTTTTTCAGGAAGAGATATTGTGTGGTCCGACAGGGAATGATTGGTATCCATTTGTGAAAGGGAAAAAAAGATTAGAAAGAGAATAATTAGAAAACAGCGATATTTACAGCAAAGGAATTTTTTCTCAGTTTTCATGAATCAAAAGAATAAAACAGTCAAATCACAGAAAAAGAATAAAACATTCTCAACAGAAATGCATATCCCACAGAACAGGTTACACACATAACCAGTGCTGAGTTGTCAAGCAGTGAAATGAGACCCTCCGCGCCCAGTAACTTATAGAAAAAAAGACTTATTTTCCTCTGCTACTCTGTACTGTGGAGAAAACGTGCCACATAGTGGGCTCCAGTATGATGTTTTCTTCCTGTGGCAATTGGGAAGGCAACTGGACAGAGTCAGGGAAACAGTAGTGAGATGGGGTGCTCTCAGCCTTGGGCCACTACGCGTGGATCCAAAGTGACCACCCAGGATCATGAGTGGAGAAGTACTGCCGGGTGGCACAACTTATGTACAATCTCTCTGTCTTGGATATACTAATAAAAATGTTCAGTGTACAGGACCTCCGCAGAGATCTCAGCTCTCCTCAAGATTAAGTAGTTTTGTAAGACATCAGTGAAACCTATCTCTGTGCATTTTGCTCTAACTTTGCTTCCCAGCTGAATTTATGCTCATCAATAGTATGTACGTTGGAGAAAGAGCAGAGCATTGGTTTGTATGTAGAAAAAAAAGCATTATCTGAAGATTCAAAGATAAAGGTGGGAATTTCAGGCACATGAAATTCCTCTGCTTGAGCTCTTTCTGCTCTTCTGCTATTTCTGCTATGTTTGCACATAAACAAAGAAAGTAACTTCCACCCTCAGTGATACTTCTTCCTCTGGAGTCCCTTGAGGTTGCACGCGTACAGATTAGGATGGCTTTATCCTAGCATACTGAAGACCAAACCAATACATCAGAAGTTTGCATTGCAGCATTGAACTGCAGTATAATACTGAGACTGTGGTTACCCAAAGCTTGTAACATCAAACTTCCTTTTCATTTGTCCATCTATATCTGACCTTCTCTGGACTAGCTCTAGATGACAATGATGCTTTTTTCTAATATCCTGATAAGAAAAGGTCTCATGATTGGTTTGCTTCTGTACCTGCAATATGATTTTACACTGGAAACATACAGGAGCTGTAAAGGTCCACAGAAACAATACTTTACCCTGCTCTTTTTTTTTATTTTTTTAAATCTTTGATAAAATTCTTACTGAATCCAGCTGGAGTGACCTGGACCCAAGACTCATTTTTAGCTTTTACCACATTAGATGTTGGCTATTTTTCACACTGTTTTACACCAGGCTTTGTTCTGGTATGATTCTACTGTTGGACTGCATCTGTTGGACTGTAGCTAGATATAATTCACATAGCAATGTTTCTAGGGAAGCATGCCATTATCTAAGTGTCTGTATAACTGTGCTGTTCTAAAAGAATGAACAACAGTGAATAAGTAAGTAAGTCAATCACATGCAGTAAACATGGTGTCTTGGTTGCCTCAGCAAAAGTTCAAGTCTCCACCACAGATAGGGTTCTACCAATTCAAAGTTATTTCTTTTCCTCTTCGTACCCTTTCGCATAATTTAAGTAATACTACAGATACTTAAAATCCTTTTGGTTATCAGCATTTTCACAGTTTAAAGTGGCAAAATAGAAAAATGTGATTCTACTGATGGTACATTAGGATCATCACATAAAAATTCTTTTGAAAGCAACAGCTTTTGAGAAACAAATAAAGAGGGAAAAGTAGGTTGTACAGAGGTACAATTCAGGTAAGTGAATATGATTAATCCTATTAACACACATTAATGTAGTTTTCTCCTTTTCATAAACCTGAAAACATTAGGAAACAATGTTGACCTAAGATCAAGGATGTAAGAAAGGAGAAGAAAGAGATTGAACCAACCCAATACATGTAAAAGAAGTTGGCAGTGACAAAATGAATCTTTTCAGAGAGTTGCACTCACCATCCTTGCAGACCGTTCCTACTACGCAGACACCAGTGTCTAAGTTATAGCCGCTTGGACAGCTCGTGCAGTTTCGGTCTCCCTGGCCACTGCATTCCACGCAGCTGGCATCACATCTGGAAGAGAGTGCCAGAGGTTGGCCTTAGGGCCGCTCACCAAACGCAAAGGGTCCCAAGACACCTCCTGTGTAGTGCAAAGGGCTTACTTGATGTTTTCAACTGTATCAGCTGGTTTAATTATTTAAAAAAAAATACTTCCCCTATAACCCAGTCCTGCCTCTTCCCTCTAAACAATCTTCATTCATACTTTTTTTAAATTAAATCGCTGTGTTATTCTAACATCTTGGAACTATGCAGAAGTAACCAACAAAGGTGTTAAAGAGATTGTGTACTATGCACTAGCAAGGGACAATCTCAAAACCACAGGATGGAAAAGACCGACCTGCTGCCCAGTCCTTTCATCACCCTTCAAGCTGCATCATCTTTTGTGCATTGATTGTTTTTTTTTGTGGAAAACTATAACACATGGTGATTCCCTTCCTGCCTGAACCCAGTGCAAGTCAATAATAAATGATTCCAAAGGGCCTGTGGTATTTGTTTAACAAAGAATACAATAGAAAAAAAAAGTCCCTTCTGTGTATAGCACAACCCTGTCCAAGACTTATCTGCTCATTTGTATACTGAGTCAGATGAGCTATTTTGGAGAGCCGTCTGATATTATATTTGTGCCATGTCTGTGTCTGTGCAGCTGAAGAACTGAAATGGTCCTCATGAACAGCAATTAACTTGCTATTAAAAATCCTAGTTTGACTTTTTTAGTTTGTTGAGAAAGATAGCTCCTCTGCTAGATCTGTAAATTCTACATTTCTCTGCATATGTATTCAGATTCTCACTACAGGCTTTCGAAAGCGAAGGACAAACATATATGCGCAAGAAAAAACACTTTAAAAAGACCTGCATGAATAAAATTCACATTAAATTAAGAAACCCTTTTCCTTTATTTGTTTAGCATGCAATACAATTTTTTCTATTTTTTGAAGTCAGCAGTGTTTTATGTTCACATTATTATTATTTATCTTTTCCTACACAATGATGACTAACATGCTGCCAAACATTAGACACATACATTAGCCAGTGAAGAACCTTCCTACCTTTTGCAGGTTTTATATCCACTTTCAGTAGAGTGATCAAGGTAATAACCACTACTACAGGACTGCACACATCTTCCATCTTCCATAAAATAGCCCTGTGTGCAGTTTATACAAGAATCTACTCCAGCACCTTAAAAGAGAGAAAATACACAGCATAACTGGTCAGTTCCTACCATTGCCTAGCTGTAGCAGAAGTTTATCACAGTCTTAGAGGCCACATTTTACTTGCCTTACTTCTTTTCTGCTGCTACGTATTGCAAATGGTAACATCAAACAATAAAGATATACAGCTAGAATTACATTACATTACATAATTTCAGTATGTATTTTTCTGAAAGAAATGGATATTGGCAGTTCTAAATCTGCCACAAAGTCTATCAGTCATTCCTTCTTTCTAGAAAGACAATGGAGACATAATTAGAAATTAGAATGAGCTCCATTAAAAGCAAAGAAATGATTATACGTGCACTTTCAACTTTTCAACTTTCAACTAACAAAAGTTAGATTTTCATGCTAACTGAAAGAAGTCTGCCATACTTAAAATACACTAAAGAACTACCAAGAGAATTAAGATTTTACATGTCAGCAGTCATGTTGTACTGGAACCATGACAGAGTAAAATAAAATCTGAGGTAATAATACAGAGGAAGCAAAAAGATGCAGATGAATGTCAATGAAGTACCTGCACATGTTGCACAGGAACGGTGACACGGTTCACATTCCCTACCGTTATGGTATTTTCCTTCTTCACAGCGGATAGCACATTTGGAACCATGCAAACTATTGTAAAAAGGAAAAAAGCACAGTGTTTGAGCCCAGCGCAGATAACAGCAACAGAGGACAACAAGCTCATTCACAAACCAGTAATTCTCTTTTAATAAAGGAACAAGAAATTATTAGCGTTCACCAACTTCCTTCACTGCTCATATTTTATAAATTTAGAGACAGCAATCACTTCAAGTGGGAATGAAATACAGTATTGCCTATGGTGAAGTACAGCAGCCATTTACAGACTCCTAGTAAATACTACCAAGTAGTAAAGGACAGAAAAAAAAAGAACAGTGCCAAAGAGCATTGAAAATTCAGGCAAGTAAAACGTAATTGCCCATGAGGAATTTGGCACAGGGTCAGCATCACTGCATTAAAAAAAAATGCTGAGGGACTTGTTAACAAGATCTCATGCTTCTCTTGAAAGACCAGCAGCATCTCCCAATACCATGCTACAGCACAGGCTAAGAATAAATTCACAATGCAGGAAATCACCACCCCTTTCTGCAATAGCAGTTTGCTTTCACATTTCCATAAGAATACCAGTTCTGCATAGCTTGGGAGATTTGTCAAGATTGCAGCCAGAGGTATTCTGCCTGCGGGCACTTTTGAGTGATAGTACAAAATAGTAAGTAACAGAGAAGAAAGGAATAGCATAAGGAGTCACATTTCCATGCTTCTCTCTAATAGCTGTTTATGCTTTCGTGTTAAAAAGACCCTGCTCTAGGCACCTTATAAGCTACGGCTTCTCTGACATGTTTGCCATCTTCTGTGGAATGTCAGCTTTCATCCAATTCAGCCGTTTCTCTAAAAATGCCCCGCAGCTCTAGGGAGTGCCACCCAAAGTGGGTATTAATCCTGTTTTACAGATTGGCTGCAGAAAAAGTCGTGTGTGCTGAGCACCACTGGAAATTTTCAAGGGTGCATGTGGTCCCAGTATGGAAAAAAATGCTTAAATTAATAATTCAACAAATGTAGCGACACCTGCCTGCTTATTATTTTTCCTCAGTCACACATTCAAAGTGTTTTACAAAGCAGGTATCGTTATCATGATTTTACAGACAGGAAGACTGATCATTTGCTCAAGTTTAGTTAAGGGACCAATACCAGGATCAGAACTCAAATCCAGGTCTCCCAAGTCTCATCCAGCGCTCTGCTTGTAGAGGAGTGACAAGAAAATGCAGCACTTGCTGAACAACTGGGGAGTATGAAATTCATGTCCTGCAAGGCTCCATTTATTTGTCACACCCACACAGATGGTACTTGTTCAAAACTACCAAAAGCAGTCTCAGCCTGCTAATATTGCCCAAGAAAACATGAAATTTGGGATCTTTTATTTACTTTTTTTCTTTCAGTTTCTCTTCTCACAAAGATCAGGCTTGTCTCCTTTCTTCAAACTACTGTTTGTGATAATTGACAGGGAAATACATAAACTCATTTCCTGAGTAATAAATAAAATTTGGACGTAATTCTTTTTTAGAGACTGTGTCCTGTAAAGTTACAAAGTTGTAAACTTGGGTCTTCTGATATATTTTGCCTATTATAGGAACATCTAAACTGCTACTTTACTAATCTGATTTCACAGATACACAAAAGGCCATACTATGTCTGTTAAAGTTCTCCAAAATCTTAATATGGACTGAAAACTTAAATACAGGGGAAAAAAGGGAAGTAAATACTCATATTTCACAGAGGGTTTAAATAGACCAATGTTCTCATCCAGTCCCATGCTTTCCTTCCCATTTAATCATACTTGCTCTTTAAAGGGTCACTTTTAAAAAACAGATGTATGTGTAATAAGAATTGTTCAGGTGCATGAAAAAAATCTAAATGCAACGTATGAAGAAATAAAAGTTCCTTTACAAAATGTAAAGGAATCTAGCTATCGATGTCCTGGAAACAAACAACATTCAGCTTTTAGTAACTGAAAGATGAAAATCCACTTTGACAGAAGGTAAAAGCCCAGTGTTAAACATTCATAAAAAATCCAAATTCTGAAAGAAGAACCCCTGCAGATACTGAATGCTAATTTCATATTCTTTGTGGCATAAAGCCAGCACATGGCCCTTTACAAATTTTATAAGATTTTTGACCTTTGCCAGTTGGATCAAAAGGTCATTCATTCATGAGGGAGCTTGAAATGTGTACTGCTGCTTTGTGGATTTTACCTATCAGTTTCAAGAATGATTAAGTCCCCCCACCAAGAAAAAATATCCACTGCTGTTTAATACATGTGCACACTGCATCGTAATAGAATTGAGCCTGAGGTACCTAAGATAAGTGAGTGATTGGATGTATGAGCAGACACAATAAAGATAAGAAAATAGTTTCCAACTATCACAGGAATGAATCAGAAGGATTAATACAATTCACCAGCTCTACTGCTAAAAAATCCTTGATGGCTGCACTATAGGTCAAAAAAAGTGAAGAGGTCAGCTTTCCACAGGACTGTGGCTTTTATTTTACCTGAAATGAAAGGTCTTCTAAAAATCCATTGTTAGCCAAAATGGCACATAGTGGCACAAGAAAATACGTAAACAGCAATGAAACACATGAAATGAGGGCTATTCAAGGTTAAATAGCTATAGAACTTTCTTCCTTGTATATCCATTGACTCATAAGCCTCTTCAACTATTGTGTTTAGTGACATCCATCATTTTCTTACCTTAGGCCGTGTTTGCATTCTGTGCAGATTTGGAATTCAACACAAGTCTTACAGTTTTCACTGCATTTTCGGCAAACTATCTTACCTAAAAAGGAAAAAAAGAAAACCGCGCAGAAAAGCCTTGTCAGTTACATTTAATGAAATTATATGGATATATTATTACACGATTTCTTGCTTTTCTAGCTTGACATCAGGAATGGAAACAGAAAGCTAGACTAAAACAGCTAATAGCTAAAATAGCTGAATGCTGCCTATCATCAGCTTTTTCATCAGACTTCACGTGGCTTAAACTATTTCTAAATGTTTGAAGGAATAGGTGTACCCTTAGAAAAAGAACATGCTTTGAGGTTGTTAAAAAATCTTCATAAATATGTTTAATTTATATTAACAATTTATATTATGGACTTAAACAGTCTTTTCAAACACAGTGCTGAATGCAATGCGTTCCAGTGACCCTCTTGCAATTTACCTCTTATGCCTTCCATACAAGTAGCCTGTCCTGTCTTAACTCATCTGGTGTTCAAGGACACACCTGCGTGAACACTTCTGATCTTAACTAAGTCAAGACATAAATTACTTAACATCTGTCTTTTAATCTCAAAAACTCCCTCCTTGAAGGGAGATCTCTGTCTTCAGACCTCCTACCTTTTGAGATGCAGTGCTGTGTACCTCTCTGAGAAGAAAAAAATGATGTTCCCATTTAATCCTAAATTTTTATCTATCCATCTTGACTGGGTGGAAGAGAATTCCCCTCACTGTAGTTTTCAGACAGTGAAAATGGAAAAATAAAAGTAGCAGTCGCTCTTACTAATCCTCGAAAATGAACACAAATCTTCGTGGTACAGAAAGCAAAAGGCAAGGTATCCTGCTGAACAAAGTTCTTGAGCATATATTTATCTTTTAAGCATGTGCCTAAAGCTAACTGAAGTCAGTGGAGTTTAAGCCCATGCTTGAATGTATGTCTGAGTATTTTTACTAGTCAAAGTTGGTAATTAAACATGGGCACTCTACTTGGCCTACATCACAGGAGTAAACTGAAGCCAGGTGTCTCACATGGCAGAGAATTACTGCTCTTGGGTCACCACATCACTGCAGGTACTTAAGTCTGTCAAAAATATAAACACTTTTTATACCCGAGCAGCCTGTTTTTCCTTAGTGCACAAGTTCAGTGCCTGTGCAGGATTTCTCGGCTGTTTATTCTATGTACATAGGGTCATGGTGGTGCCACAACATTCGGGTTTGGGGGAAGAAGGAATACTTCATGTTCAGAATTAGGGTGCTGCCCATCCTGTCTGGAGTAGTGAAAACCTGCTCCATCCTGCAACTGACTTGTCCTTGCACTGACCTCGTTGTGCTGCTGTTACTCTTAGCCACAAGCAGAAAAGACATTCTACTGCAAAGTATGATTTTTAAAAGCTATCTATCAAAGCAGATTCCTAGATTAATTTTTGAGGAGATTCTTAATCACAATTGGCATCTAAAAATTTAGTAAGTGGAGTAGGATAAGAAATAAAGGTATGAACACATGCTTCCCTTGGTTGCAAGTATTCCAGCAACCCCCAAGATCAAATTCTGTAGTCCACAATAAAGAAATAATATGAAATACTAACTCTTATCGAGGTAAAACCCATCTGGGCAGCTGGTAACACAGCTATTGGTTACTTCATTCAGGTAGTAGCCAGATTTACAGGTCATGCACTGGTCACTGTGGCCTCCAACACAGGTTTCACAATTGGGTGAGCATTTTTTACAGCGTTTCTTGTCTGCATTGTAGTGACCCGGCGGGCAGTTCAGAACACAGATCCTGCAGAGAGCAGGGAAGAGAAGACAGAGTTGTTAATGAAATAACCTGCCACCACGTTCCTGCAACATGACTGCAAAGCAGAAGTATTTCTCAGCATTGCTGTTTTTCTGATGATCACCTGTTTACTGAAATGCAACCCTCCCAAGCACTGAATCAAGCTGCCTCTTCTTGTCTTCTTTTTCTTTCCCAACAGCATATGCTCTCTCACTGGCAAACCCTTGTCAGGCAGTCACGTGGTATCATTTTTAACCATCTACATCTCTTCCTATCTTGTTCAAACTCAATCACGGAAGCTGTAATAGCTATCACAGTTATATATATAGCCATCTTATGAAAAAATAATCAAGAGACAGGGAAATAATCAGAGAAGGGTGTTTGAAGGCTGTACTTTATATTCTGATTAGCTAGGTTTTTTCTCACTCCGAAGAAAATTTGTCAAATTCAGAGGAAAATAAATTATCCATGACTGCAGCAAAGAGAAGAGAAAGAAATTTAAGACATACACTGAGGAATCCATGAAGTAAAGATTTTTTATTTGGTCTTACCGTGTGTTATTCTTAGATTTGTAGTAGTAGTGCAGACAGTCAGTACAATGATCTGGTCCTGGCCCATCACACCCTACTTTACTGCATTCTGCATTGCAAGGACCTATAATAAAACCAAAAATCCAGGAGGAAAATTAACACTTCCCATCTGGTACTGAGTATCTTTTAAAACATAATATTTTAATGCGGAATTCAATTACTCCATTTACATATGTGATCTGAAGTCCAAATAGTAATTTGGCACCACTGAAAAGAAAAGGGTTAAGCAATTTTTTAGCAAGCATGGTATCCACTACAGAACCTATCAGAAACTATTTCTGGCTACAGACAGATTCTTTCCTCATGAATTAGAAATCATTTTGAATTTTATTCAGTGGCTGCTCTGGTTACTGAGTGGGCGACAACTGGTTTAGGTGGCTACCACAACCCATGAGCACCAGCCCCAGGGCCCCGACTCGTCTGCCTCTGTGCTATTACATGCTGCAAAAGCCCTGGCTAACACTTGCTGATTAGCAAATCTTCCATCTCACCAGAACCTCATCTTCACAGTTTTCAGATAGGTCCTTCCAGCTAAAGGAGGAGAGGTCTGTTGACTCCTGCCTTTATACATGGGAACAGGGCATAGGGGTAAACTTGTAACTATTTTAGGATCATTGCTGTCCAGCAAATGAAATGCCACTCTGAAATTCCTCTTAACACCAGGCAAGCCTGTAGCAAAGTGATTTATTCATGCAACAAAATCTGAAGAAGTGAGTGACCTTTACAGCAGAGATGTTAAGTTACACACATTGTAGGTATTATAGTACATATGCAAACTGAGATGACTAAGTGTCTTTAGGTAATTCATATAGCTCCCTACAGCTAGGATCCACTCTTTTACATTAACCCTCAACCCTGCTCTTCACTGCACCTACAACAAAAGACCAAGACTCTGAATACTTCTCCTGCCTCTGTAATTTCTGCTGTCCTATCATCTTTTCCCTTTTCTTTCCCTCCTAAAGTGTGGTGGTGATGACCAAAATGGACACCAGAGAAAGACCGCTATCTAGTCCGTGCCTGAATGCATCTCTTCCTTTGAAATATTTTCTTTTCTTTCTAAAAGCTTGGTCTCCCATTCCTGGGCTGTACGATGTCACAGAACTGACAAGGTAAAGTAAACTTCATTTCCCACTCCTCTTCAAGTGTTTTTTTTTCCTGTTACTTGTGATTTTTTGTGTGATGATGACATCCATTGTATTATTTAATTAGATAGCATTCTTGGCTTCAGTTTTAAGTATTTTCTCCCTATTACAAGACCCCTCAAAATATAATGGTAAAACTCTACAAATCACATTTCATGACAATTCATAACAAGCTATGTTTCAGTAACAAAACCGAAGTCAGCTCATTTTTGGTGACCTGTAATGTCTAAGCATTGTACTTGGACAGAGGTGAATGATGAAATTGAAGAGAGGAATGCCTGGAGTAGAAAATACCTTGCCAACCCTGTAAGATTCAGGCGACTGCCTCGAGGGACCTCATCACAGCAGCTTACAATAAAATTTTGGACAAGCTTTTGGAATGTGCATGCACGACAATGGACAAATCTCGGCATACTTTTCTCTACATATTTGTGTCTGAAAAGGGGAAACATATGCCTTTGACTCATGTGAGCCATTGCTTAATCATTTTGTGGATCTTTATTCACCTTATGGAAAACTGAGTGATTGTCAATTGCATTGGAAAGATGAATGAGCTACAGTGTTTTATAATATCTACTGGTAATGCCATCAAGAATTGTTAATGCCTTAAACGTGACTGATACCTAAAGAAGACTGTTAAGCATTGATTGTCCAGCACTGGTGTCCATGCTACCTGCGTAGCAGGATGAGAAAATATAAACAAGCAGTTTATAGTGTTTCATTACCTACCAAAATAAGGAGTTAAGAAGTTCTCAATCTAAAATAGGCACTGGGGGTCTGATGTGCTGTAGCAGGAGATGGTAATAACAGAAACTTAAGATTCAACAGTCCTAACCATCTAAAGAAAGCTCCTGGCACTGCTGGATTACATGTGGGAAACTGCCAACTCGACTCACTCCACAGCACTAAAAATCTAGTTCTACTAAAATCTAATGTAAATAATGAAAAACTTCTACAGGGATCAATGGAAAACAGCATGTATATAGAAGACAATATTATTCATATACACATATCTATCTATATATACACACACAAACATATACACACACACATACAAAAAGCAGTGCATTCTTCATAGCACCTTAACTGTATGTTAAAAATATATAACTTCTGTGCTTATACAATAATGACAAAAACGCATATGTAACTTTAAATTATTAAACAAATAATTATGATCTTAAATTAAGAAACCACTTCACTGAACTCACACCACTCCCACCCCCGTATGGTAAAATCCTCAGGTAATTTTATTTTGAGTAGACATCCTGTCAGCACCACGTTTTAGCCTCAGAATATTAATTTTCCTATATATAATTACTATAAATCCTGCATAATTAGTATTAGTTGTGCCACTGAAATCCTAACTAATTAAAGGAAATATAAATACTACTTTGTTCTTTTAGTCAGAGAAGATTAACTATCGGTGTTGTTTCTATTTCACTAATTTTAGCTATTTATCTGTAATTTTTTTTCTGGCAACTTTCAATACTATCTAATTGTTTCCCAGACAAGAAAGGCCACAGATCTTGCTGTGGGGTCAGAATCCTAGTCTTGAATTAACGCAAAACCACCAAGAGACACAAAATGTGGAAGAGGGAACATATCAGATAAGCAAGTCAGAGTCTGGATAATGTCTGACCATACCATTGACAATACAAAGTCCTATGAGAGAAACATCTTATACATGCAGAGTTTGAAGTTACTCCTTCAACCTTTTATGTGTTCAGTAAATACACAGAGTAAATGAATGATACTTCAAAGTACACACCTGAATAGTCATCTGTTCCATAATCTTCTGTAGGGTCTTCAACCGGACTAGAGCGCACTCGTTCCACTTTTGGAAAATCATTTCTTGGTGAGTAAGGCTGGATGGATGTTCCATACAGTACTAAGGACCATTCTTTCAATTTGCCTAGAAGTTAAATATTTAAAATCTAGCTTTAGAAATTGCTTCCTATTTTCTCTGTCTTACAGAAAGATATCACTAGTAAACATGACTTTGTCAGTAGGTATGGAAGACTTTGCATTTCATCTAAGTGTCTTTAAACATAGACAGCACAATCTTTGCTTTACTACAGATTTGGAAGGCTTACTTTATTTGATTGGATTTTCACACTGTATTTTATTTTGTTCCACCCTCTTGTAGGTCTACTAAAGGTCTGCTGCACAAGTTGAACTCAATAAAAACAATAAACAAAAAAAGTCTGGTCATAAAGTTATTCAGAAAATTTTTATGGAGTTCAACAAGGTGAGTTTTTGCTCCAGATTTCACTTTTCCTCAGAACATTAATTATCCAGTTTTTATTATTTGACATCTCTTAGCTAACTAGCTACATACTCAGAATTCTGACTTAATAGAGGGGTTACATTTTGGTTAATACTCAAGAGTATTTTTCATTGGCTTACAGGATATATCTTGATGAACACAAAAAAATTTCTTTTAAAATCTCCATGGTAGAATGTCAATGTCCCCTCCCAAAACAGCATAACTTCATATTCACTTGGCCTAATTATTTGGCAGATACATTACTCCATTGTCTGAGTTCGTCACTATTATTTTATTCTCTCAGCACTCACTCAAGTGAAAGAAAAAATTGTCTGCTTGCCTGAATCTTACTTTTTTGGCAAGTTTTTTGTGGAAGAATGGAAAGATAAATGTGTATCAAGTCATCAGTTCAGGCTGTCAGGACAAGAGGTGTGAACTTGCAGCCTCCACCTCCATGTCTTTACTCCCCAGTGAATTAATTCTGTGAAAGAACAAAAGGATTCAGGCCTCAAATAATGCTTAAGGTAATGATGCATGAAAAATACATTCCTGCTTGAGAAGGTGGAAAGCAAGTTTGGCCTTACCCTGTTCTCTTGATTCTATTTATCTGTGTCAAAGCAGCAAGTTCTAAATGTCAATTTCTCATCGGAAGAGACAGGGAAGAGGGGAGCTGGGAGCATTTCTTTTCTAAATTTGAAAGATTCTATTTTTGTAGGCTGTTCTGTGGTTAAAATACTCTTCCCTTGAACTACTGATTTAGAAAAAATGTAATCCAGGTAAGCCTCCCCACAGGAAAATCACTTAATATACTTTCTGTAAAATTAAATTCAATGCCACTCAATACCTTGTTGCTTGGGCTTTTTCAGCCTGTGCAAGCAAATTACTTTGACCTTTATTAGAATCAAGTTATTTTTCTGTATTTTCCCAATGTCATCTGGTATCCTCTGAGGACATGACCAAAACTGAACATTATCTCTCTGGTTTTACGTTCATCTGCCAAGCATTAAGCAACAATAACCAAAGCCACGGATTTCACTGAGGAACGACAGCTAACTGACAGATGATAACCCAATTCTTCTAAATTGTTTTATACTGGGGTTTTAAATTGGGGTTAAAGATGGGAATAAAACTGCTATCTCACTGTCTCTGACAATCCAATTTAATCTTTATTTGATAGAAATTTCTACACTGTATATGAAACCTTCTCTGTTCTATACTCAATTTTAAAGAAAGAGTATAGGCAAGACTCTACATCATACAACAGTTGTTTCGCACAGTAATTTCCAACTTCTTGTAGCTGAAGCAAAACATTACTTTTAAAGAGACTTTCAATCTTGATTTTAAAAAGTATTTGATGAAGAACCTCTTCTTCTCAAGAAGAATCTCTTCTTCTCAAGAAGAACCTCAGTTCTTCTCACCTTCAACCTTCTTCTCACCTCTTGCCAAACAGCTGGCTGATCACCTTGACTGTCAAACTCTACACACCTTATTTTCTATTTGTCTTTTCCTAGGTCTAGCTCACAGCCATGAAGCTCTTTAGTTCCCACTAGATTAAAAAAAAACCCAAATCACATATTTTCTTCTTGTATAGACACTTAGGGATCAAGTCACCTCTCAATGTTCTTTAAAGTGATTCAGCTGAGTTCTTAAAGGCACTTTCCTTTTAGCAAAAGAGTTATACAGGGAAGTCGTGTTTAACTACACAAGCAGTCATCTCTATAGCCTTTTCAAAGCTACAGCTTCTTCTTCTCCGCATGCAATCTCTGTCCTTTTTGTGATTTAACCCACTTCTATAGCATATTGACCACAATATATTGGATGCAATCAAAAAATATGTGTTTTACTAAGTTACCCAGACCTTTCCATCCTCATCGTTATTTTGCTCCAATGATCACAAAACTTTCCAAGTGTTGATTTTATATTTCTTCCAGAACACTGGTAAAAATATCAAATACTAGAAAGTAATATCTGCAAGGACCCACTAACAGGCAAAGGTGCTCCTCAAGCAGAGTGTATGGTTGTGTATGGGCTTCACACACATGGAAGGGCTTGTACCAACATACCTGCAGCAAGGATTGGAGCCTTAAAAGTATATCTAATGCAACAGGGCAGTGAGGGAAATAATGCAGGGTCTCTCAGGAGATTAGTTTCCTTTTAAGAATGGTTCAGTAAACAAAGAGAGAGAAAATTCATGTGACTTGCCAGCAAATAAATGAAGTCTGCCTCAAGGCAGGTTTAATCTGCACAATGAAAATATTTCAATAAATAAGTATATACACATACACACACACTTTTATAATGAATAAACAAAGTGTGCACATTTGAGCCAAAATCTTTCAATTCCCATTTTTGGCTGATTCCATCATTTAGTTTGGCTACAATAATCCCTTACCCTGCTTGTATTTAGTACATAACAGAGGTCCCACACTGTATGTATAGGAGAAAGGGTATGTCGCAGTGTGTCACAGCAAGCACATGTCCGCCTACATAAACTGTACAGAATTAAATGCAGAAATCACAGGCACTATTTTTATGAACTGGACCCTGCATTTCTTTACGGGTAACAGATGTGGCATTACCTTGCTAATGCTGGGATATGATGACATGTTGGCTCTTTGTTCTCAGTTTGATTACAGGAAAACTGCAGCTCTTAATTATAAGACTTTATAATAGCTGAACAAATACATGCACACACAGAAACAAGAAACAGGCATGACGGTGATATCAGTGTGATAAACTGCAGGCTATGGTGATAAAGTGGAGAGGCACCATAAATCATATTTAAGCACCTTTTGCTTACTTCACATTCTGTTCAGCGCAGAGACTAACCCTAACGTGCCCAAACGGCCGGGTTTATCCACTACTAATATATGGCAGGAACTTTCAAATTATTCTGGGCAGAAATGTTATGGGCCAGCTTCCATCACAAGGCAAGCACTACCCTAGAAACTGGGGGACATGTCACTAAAGAGGATACAATGAACCAGGGCCCAAATTCACAGCTGGATTGCATCTTGTAAAATACAAATGCATGTCAAAAACTAATGAGTCTAAAACAGTGTTTCACACTCAGGTTAAGAGATAGTAAAGAATAAATTTTCCAGCAGAATTCTTTCAGCACAGTAGCTTCCTCCACCACCCTTGGCTTGGCAGGTCTTCGTATCTCCTGGTCTTACCACCCCTTTTCCCCCAGAGTTTAGGCTTTCATCCTCAAGGAGCAAAGAAATCAGTCCCACAAAACTAGCCACTGTAGTGCTGGGAAGAGTATATATGAAGTATTGAAATCACTAAATCCATAAGACTATATGGCTACTCATGTTAAAAAAAAGTTTGCAGAAAACAGGCTTTAAAGCGTAAAGCTGGAAATGTAGCTGGTCTCTTTTAGACTGTCCTGGTGACATAAAAGGGCTGTAAATGATGTCTGGAGAATAGCCCAGGTGGACAGCTTCCAAAATGGCTCTTTTCTAAGCCTTAATACAGGGAGCATGCCAACGCAGGGAAAAGAGGGGAATAGCTGAAATGTGTTGCTCTCTGGCTATCTTTCCTCCCTGTTGGATGAACCACTGGGTGCCGGTATACACAGCAGTGAAGGGCAGCCCCAGCTTGTCCTTCAAGCCAGAGAAGCTCCTGGCTCCTTCAAAAATAACAAGTATAAGACACAGTAGAAAATCACTGATTTTTCTCTCTCATTTTTTTCCTTCAACAATCTGATTAAATGTAAATCATGTAGTTTTTGTGTAGCACCTCTCCTCTATCAAATTCAAAAGCACTGAAAATTCTCTGAACACACTAAAAAGAACTGTATAGTTTTGCCCATAGTTTATGACTGCTCTTCCTGATACATTTAATGAATACCCCTATCAGTGTACTGGAAACTCTGCTCTGCTCAGCATTAACTGATACAATTAATATCATTAGCTAAGAACCTGTCACCAGTGTAAAACCAAGTTGAGAAATGATCAGTGTGGATAAAATGAAGTGAAAACTGAAACACTGGCAGTACTCCTATTTTATTTCAGACCTCCAGAGGATGATAATCAAAATTTTCAAAATGCCGTACTTAATGTTAGCCTCTTGAGTACACAGCTAACATTTAAATAATACTGACCACCCTAGAGTTACCACA
Organism: Apteryx rowi; assembly: GCF_003343035.1. Taxonomy (NCBI): domain Eukaryota; kingdom Metazoa; phylum Chordata; class Aves; order Apterygiformes; family Apterygidae; genus Apteryx; species Apteryx rowi. Next base: position 346,720 of record NW_020448464.1, on the reverse strand, counting down.
GACATATATAAACAACATAGGAAGTTGTTTGCTGCTCAGCAATTTTGAAAATCACACTGCTTATTTAGGTGTTCAGTAGGGACTTATGGGCCTCTTTTTACATGACAGGCTTTAACAACTTTGTCTTATGACTGCAGGTTTAGTCTCTTAAAAGGGAAGATTCAGGTAATGCAGATGCAGTCAACTAAGACAGGTAACAAGCAAATTTGATTACATATATTTATTTCTTTCTGGAAAAAAATGTGTATATATATGTATATATATGTGTATATATATACACACATATACATATATGCATATAAATATATGAATACATATAAAAGCAGAGACACTGCCTATCTGGCCATCTGTTGTACTAAACAGAACATAATTCAGCCACCCAATGAAGAGCAGAAATAAAGGACTAAAATTCTCATTCAAGTTAACACCATTGATTTCAACAGCAGTTGGGTGAGGCTGATCTATGATTTGGATTTTCAGAACAGAAAATCATCTAAGAAGCATTAAATCAGGACTTCCATTTTGTCATAATATTGAAATGAGGGCATATTTTTGTCCAAACAAAACTGTATAAACTCATTTGAATTTGGCCTATATACCGCTTGGAATAGGGAGGAAACAGGATCACCGGACAACTCCATGTTCACACATTAGAATTCCTAGTGTGCCTTGGCTTTCTCTAAATCACTGTGAAAATAGTCCTACTGAGTTTGCAAGCTTTAAGAGGGAATAGGACAAGCCTCCCAGGGCAGTTAACTCCTTTGAGAGAGACACATTTACCTTGAATAGGTAAATGGCACATACCCTTCATTTCAATCTAACTAATTTAACAATTGAATCAAGAGGAAGAAAAAGCATTCCCCTCTATGGAGAACATCTCCACAGCTGCTGGCAGAAATATTTTTGGGCCCACCTTTGACAAAGTTGAACTGAAACAATTAACCTTTATCTAGCATGGCCAACTACATGTACATATTCTATAATGCTAACTTTTCTTATTTTAAACATATAGTTTTATGCACATTATTTAGCATTTAGCATAAATTTTCTTTATTTGTGCCTTTTCATATACTAGAAACAATAAAAGTACTTATTATATTTAGCGAGGGTCATTCAAATATTTTTAGTGACTCTCAATAACCTAGTCATTCAGGAACAAGCCTATTTAAAAATCCCCTATTGTTAAGCTCACAAATATATGTTTTTATGGCTTCAAATTCTTTATTTTGAGTTAATATCTGTATCTTAAAAGGCAGAATTGTTTTTTAGCAAAACAATTAGAAAATCCTGACTGTTTCATGAGTTTACTTAGCTGCCTGAGGTGTAATGTATCTTGTAGTTTATTGAATTATAAATTAATATTCTACTGGTATTGTTATGGCAATCCTAACCATACTTTATAGCAGAACTCTTATAACTCATTTTTAGATGTCTGAAAGTAGTAATCAACTAGATTTGCCACTTTCAACGCAATATTATAGCTTGCTGACATGCTGTCCAATCAAATATATTAAGATTAATAATTTAGATTAGTGATAAATAATTTCCAATACATTAGTAGTATTCAGCTAACAAACAAAGAGATTAAAACTCTTTAATCTATATTCCTTGTTGATGTAATATATACCTTTCCTTATTTTTATTAAAGGAAATCTTTATGGAAATTAAATAGATGGGTTCTTAGGGTTTCCACCTATTTTGATGTGAGGTCCCAAGGGAAGGACTGTGTTCAGTATTCATGCATAACAGTGGTATTTTTTTTCTGTGTATAGTATCTCTATTTCAAAGTGGGTCTCAAGGCTGAAATTTTTGGTAGGTCTAAAAGGAATTATATACTTGTGTCTCATAACCAGCAGATAGGAGCAAGCACCCACTCCCATGAGTCTCTTTGGAAGCCCTCGCCTCAACCTCCATTTCCTTTGAGGTATTCATACTGAAATTTCTGAATGAAACTGAACTATGCAGTGGGAATTAAAAAAACAGAGAGTATCTGCAGCCTCAGAAATTCTTCATAAGAGCATAGTTCATAAGTGGACAAATACGTGGTCTGGGCACTTTACTTATACACTTGGGAGTCCAATGCAACCTATTGGTGTAGCAAGCCACGGATTTCTCTCTTCTGTATAAATGGATTTCCTAGTTATGTAAACACTGATAAACGCCACTGTTTTCCTTATGGATAGGATGAAAAGTACTAAGCAAAGAGGAACAACGTGGAAATAAATTCTTAGGGCCTATATCAGCCATTAGAGTCACTGGCAACTTGAATACAGCAGAATAGCTCTGGGCTGCGCTAACTTATGCTGAAGACCTGTCTGACATAACTATATCCAAAAAACCAGATGCCTGTATATTATAACTTCTCTCAAACATGACACCTGCAGTTTCATGCAGTTTTGTGTCTTTCTCCTTGAAAACTCCACCTACTAAAGATTTGCCTTTGTTTGGTCAAAGCACTAACTCTTGGTAACCTGTCAGATAGTACAGGAGTCTGTTTCTGCCTGTGATGGTGTTCTCCTTTCCCCCCCCACTGATGTGCTCTCTCCCCCTCAGCCTGAGCTCCCTGTAAACAGCACATATGCAGGGGCTAATTGAGCATGCGCCAACTAAGGCCCATCTAGTATGCAAACACAACTATGAGTCAATCATCTCCCCCCCCGTAAATAGGGGGCAGCCCAGAGCCCCTTGAGCTCTCCTGCATGGCAGCAGACTGCACTGCAGAACCTCCTCTTGAGCAGGGACGCCTCTCAAGGTTACTCCTCGAGGTCGAGAGATTCCTTACCCACGACAGATCCTCGGTAAGTGATTAATAGCATGCTGAACTTTTGTGAACTTCACAAACTTTGCTGAGTTATATCTCTGATTAATTGTGCACATAATCCCTTAGACATAAACCGTTGACCAAGTCTGAGACTAGGATCAGATCCAGCCGCACCTAGGCTCCTCTCAGAAGGAGTTTAGAAAGCAAGGGGGTCCTTTCCGAACCTCATGACTCAACGGGAAGGTATCCTTTGCACACACCTCTTTAGATATAAACTGTTGACCAAGTCTGGGACTAGGATTGGATCCAGCTGCACTGAGGCTCCTCCGAAGGGGAGTTTAGAAAGCAAGGGGGTCCAGTCTGAACCTCATGACTCAACAGAAGGGTCCCCTTCACACATACTCCTTTAGACATGAGCTGTTGACCAAGTCTAGGACTAAGACTGGGTCCAGCCACACCTAGGCTTCTCTCAGAAGGAGTTCAGAAAGCATGGGGGTCCTTTCTGAACCTTGTGAGTCAATAGGAGGGTCTCCGTTGCGTGTGCATCTGACCCTGTTCTTCATGCAGTAAATAACTGAGCGAACCTTGCCAATCGAACCTTGTTAAATCGTTCTTATTTACGATTGAACTTTGTTAAGTCGCTATTTTACCGCAATAAACGTAGTGCTGCTTCCCTCTTACGAGTGAAGTGCATCACTCCTTTTGCGACAGTGGCCAAAATCACTTCTTACGCTTTGAGACAACTTTGAAGGTGAGAAAGGGCGCATTGTGCCCCTGAGAAGGTGAACTTCTCCATGAAAACCAGAAGTAAGTTCAGGATAAAAAAGAACTACAAGTCTTAAATGACAAATAACAGCAACATAGAAATGAGGAGTGCATCGATAACTATAATTAAGAATAACGCATAGCTCTTCATATCTCTGTCTTCACATTAAACCAATGAGATGTCAGAAGTGTAAATAAAAGATGGAAGATAGTCGAAGCAATGTTAGCAGCTTCAGCATCCTTCTGACTCCAGTGAAATCAAACACAGGCCAGAGTCATACCTGGAGTCTTGAAATTTCTCAGCTGAGAAGGAGTGTCACAGATTTCCAAGATCCAGTCACCTGCTGCTTTTTCACTCCAGCAGTGAGTAGTCATAAATTCCCAGTTTTTAAATCCTTCCATGGAATGATCAAATAACCTAAAATAAATCAAGACATTTGTGTAAGCACACCACTTTATTAGTGGAGCTAAGCCTCCAAGTCAGCAGGCTCTGACACAATATACTAGTTAGCCAGTTCATTCATCTACACCTTTACAAAATATTAATCCAGATGGCTTTCCAGCACATATTTCAAATACATTTACCAGTTGTTGTTTTTTTTTTTTTTGATGGAGAAGATTTTTTGCATGTTGTCATAATGTGAAAGAGAACTCAAAGAGGATTCACTGTAAATAAAAATTGCTAATACGGTTTAATAGAAAGCATGTATCTTGGGAAAAGTGGATATCCTTTGCTTTAAAAGCACAATGTAAATACCAACAACTTTCTTTAAGTTGGGAAAGTTCTGTAACATTTACTTTTGGTTATAGATTGAAGTACTGAAAAGGGATTTTAAGAAAATAAAAGCATTAAGTGACTGAGACAACAAGAACAACTGAACACATGTCATTCCTCATCAGGAAATCAAGCATATTTGAGATTTTGGTCTCAAACCTGAAATGACCAAGGCATCACTCTATTCAAACACTTGACAGGATCGAGTTTGGGTAAAACTGAGAGACTAATGGCATCTGATGATTTCATCTTGCTAACAATATTACCCTAATTTAATTACTTAGGTCTTGGGTGAAGAGGTTGGAGCTCAGGCCTGGATTACGGTAATTTCTATTGCAGGGGGCCCAGTTCAGAGACTGCAATGTGATGCTGATGGGGTGGGGGAAGGGGAAGGAGGACTGGCCGGAGATTTTATTGCCTTAAACTGGAATTTATTAATGAGATTTTGGAAAGACACAAGAGAACTTGCACTTTTATTCAGTGCTCACAGCGTGTTTCCTGCTACCCCAAAGCTATTGATGGGAGGTGCACTCTAATATAGAGACTGCTGCCTCTAATAAAAATGGCACAGCTCAGCTTTAAAAGATATATATATATATACATATATATATATATATATATATGTATACTTTTAGAACTCCCTCTCTCTCAAGGAAAGGCAGAATGAGAGCTATTACATTCATCAGCATTTTAATTTGCTCTTCATGTGTGGAAATTCCACTGGTGACAGCTACGCTTAAAATATTTTCATAAAAACATGATTTGTACAGTAGAAAATCCAGTGGATTTAGAACACTTCCATAAAATGGAGAGCAATCTAGTGTATGAATACAAAAATACTCTGATCTATCTTAAAAACTTATTTTACACTCACTTGATTCTTTATTGTTATTTTCCAAGGATATTTCAAGCTTTTTTCTCAAAAACTTGTGAAATTCAGCGTTCAAACATTGGGCAAAGAGGATAGTTTTGTAGCGATGTGAGTATGTGCCAGGTTCTGCTGAAAACGCTCACATAAGATGAGGATAAAACGCCATTTTTCTTGTCGAAAGCTTTGATCAGTCAGAGGCCCGAGGCCAAGAACTGGATGGGCCTACATATCCACAACTCACTTCAGTAGGGCGCAGATGCGTGGACTGCTTATAGGATTTGGCTTATAGTTGATTTTCTCCCTTTCATTTGTGTAACCTTCTTCCATTGGGTATGAATGTCTATAATGTTACTCTTATTTATTAGTGTTGATAACATTTATTTAAAATACATTTAAAATAGGCTGCATTTTCAGTGATAATTGGGTGGGATTTTCTTCTGATGCAGTTTTGTAGATAGAACTATGTCACCAGAATTGGCCTGTTTCATGTCACAGTTAAATCAGTTGTTTGAATACAACAAATTTCACAAACACATGGCACACATCATTTACTGAAAGGTAGAAATTATCTAACTAGTTATTACCCGGTTTTTGCATGTGAGTTTTTGCATGTGAGTATGTCATTATGTAGGTTATTTCCATTATGTAGGTTATTTCAGTCAAATTGTCATACAGTGTTTAGCTGATAACTGATGTATTACTTTTTAAACACACTGTCAATCAGTCAAGGCAGCAGTATTCCTTTTAGCCATTATAGCAACTGAATTATATAGTATTATATAAATACCACGCAATTATATTTGAAATTCTATATTCATTGGGCTTGCATTCACATACATAGAAACACCAGTTACTGCTTATTTTTACTGGAATTAGTTTGACATTTCTGTGTTTAAAGGTGATTATATGCCATGTTTTGGTATTTTAAAATGCTGTCAGATTTCTATTTTAATCTTGCATCATTCCTTTAAGTCATTTTAGGAGGAAAAAACAAAAATCCCTTACGACTTGGTCTTAGATATACAAAAACACCTCCATCTAGAATACGCTATGGCTTAAAATGTAAGCTTTCAAATTGCCATCATTTATGTGGGTAGGGGAAAACACAGGAATATTATTTCACAGGAAACGGGCCAGGTTTTGGAAAGAAAACTTCTCTAAACTTCTTTGGGACAGATTTAATTTTATAAAGTAAGATTTAAATTGAAATTTTTTACTGTATGAACTAAATTTCTACAAATGATCCACAAAGCTATAGACTTAGATCAAAAGAACAGTTAACAAAAAAGGAAGTTTAAGGTTAGAAAGATACTGACTCTGAGGTTATCTGTAGGTGCATGCTGTACATACACAACAGTCCAAGTATTTTCATGTTGCTCTGCTCAAGTACTAAACTCTCAAATCAAAGAACCTGTGAGGTGTTACCTACATTTCCTCTTCAGGTGTGTTGAGTGAAAGGATGAAATGATCAAAATGGTTACACAAAAGTTCTGGCGTACTTTTCCTTATTCAGGAAGAAGTACATACAAAATAGGATCTTTTAAGGAAGATTGAGCCACTCCAGGTGGTTAATTGATTTTGTTATTTGTCAGATTGATGCCAAATCAAACTTCGTATTAAGGACACATTTATACACAGCTTATCATGGATTAGCAAATTATTAGTATATGGTCTGATAAATTGTTAGTTGACTATTACAGGTTATTATAGATTAAAATTGTTTAGCAAGATGCCTAGAATAGTCTGATAATTTTTATGACCATGCTTATGTATACCTGCAGCACCAACACTCATGCACATAACATGCTTTTAACTGCTTAAGTGACAATGATTGACTCTTTATAAATTATTTGTTAACATAACCACAATAGAAAGCCAGATCTGTTATTCAGTTGCTCAGGCAACCTTTGTTAATAACATCATCTTCAAGATAGGCTAGCTATGACTGTTATATCCAGAGAGGCTAATTTTGGGCTGCTGATTACTATGAATAGCAATACATTTAAAAATAATGGTTCTTCTCTCTCTGAGTAATTTTATGACATATTCCTCACCTGTCATATGTAGGTCTATATGAGAATACATATGCTTACAGAGTGTAGACTAAACTATTTCCTTAAAATAAATTCAAGTTACAAAGTCTTGGTTTCTTCTACTGTCATCATCTCAGCCTAGAAATTGTATCCCCTTTCTGTTTGAGAATTTAACTTGAAGCAGAAATATTCATCTGTAATCAAATTTTAGAAGCAGAGGAAGACAAGTATCCACTTTCAGTGGATTCCACAATTGGGAACATAAGGCTAGTCTCTCACAATTAGATCTGCTACCATTAAAAAAAAATGCAAGTGTTTTAGATTTTTAGCAAACCTCTCTAAGTTCCTAAATGCACAGAAAAAAGATTTTGCTTTAATTGGTGAAACAAAGCCCTTTTAGGTGAGCAAAAGAAGTCGGGGTGGAGCTTCCATTTGGTAAAATCACAATCAGCCATCACAAACAAAAAAAGAGTGAGAGTATCATAGGAAATTTTTTATTATCCAGGTCTTTTTTTTTTTTTTTTTGTCCCAGAAGGTGCAGCTGAACCCGACTGACAGCCATGCTCTGCATATTGAGCTGACTGCACTGGGAACCAGGAAATGTGCAACCTGACGGTGACTAGTGGTTGGGGCTGAGAGCACTGGAAGCAGCTGGCAAGAGATGCCTATTTGTCCCTGATTGCAGTAGTCCTCGGTTATGACGTGCTGCAGCCTACTAAATTAGTAGCCTGACAGGCATGTAGTCTTTGCCCACTGGGCTAATGGGCCCCAAGACTTAAAGTGAGCTGGTGTTTTGAGCAGAGCAGAGTGCCCTCCTGAGCCATGCACCTGCAGGCACTTGGGTCAGCTGGTCTCCTTGGAGCAGCTCTTCTCCGCAGGGTTGCCTGGACTGCCTGTCAGTGGGAAAACATAACCAATGAGCAGCCACGGATAGCCCAAACTGATTTAGTCAAAGCATTCAGCCAGGCCCATCTGCACTGAAGTACTCAGGAGAGGAATGCTCCCGTGAAATGGTTTGTGGGGAGATAGGCACCTCAGAAGCTTTCTCCCCTCCCTGTGGCAGGGAAGATCTCTTAAACTTCTGGAGGTGAGATCTAAAGAAAATGTACTTAAAAGTTATGCATATGCATCTATTTTTTAAAATGTCTTTTGGATTTGGTTATCACAGTTAATTTTATGAAGCAAAGCAGATCTCAGTTTGAGCCTAACCTGAGCATGAAAAATTTGCTTGGAGGAGAATAGCGTGAACAACAAGGCACAGAGCCTGAGAGCCTGAAATAGTGTTGAGTGCAGCAACCATCAACTTTGAATACGGAGAGCTTGTCCCCAAGCAGTATGCATATTAGCATTAAATGATCTGTCTTCACCCAAAGGCATGTCAGGCTGATGAGCTCCACACGCCGCACTGGTCAGCCAGCTGTGTGGTTGGTGGCAGTAGTTATCTTTAAAGCTGAACTTTTTTTCTTCCTGAATTTGCAGTAAATCTTCAGAAATCTCTCTCTAAACAGGCATAAATCCTACAGCAAGAGCATGAATGAACATGGTGCCATATATACACACTTTTTCCAAACATCAGTCATTTAGGTCTGAAAAGGGATCTCTGATTCAGGTAAGGGCAGTAGGGGAGACTGACTCTTCTGCATGCAATCAAATTCATTCCTGCCACAACTCAATGTAATAAGTATTATTATAGTAAGACCGAGTTGGGCTTAGTTTTCATAAAGCTAGAAAAAGACCCACTCTCCTTGCCATAGTACCTGGGGCAAAGTTGTCTTGAAAAGCAAAAATCCTGGGTGTTCTACCTCTCATCTGTTTTACACAGCTCCTCTCTTTCTTTTTAGATCAATACAAAAACCATAATCTGGGACATTTAGCTGGATCCTAAATTTGTCTTTATCCATTTATCTTCACTCTCACTTCTACTATGGAAAATTAGTTCAAACTTTTAATTATGGATGCCAACCTTCCACTACAATTCTACTTAAATTATTGAATTCTAAAAGCCAATACACACCTATTCTGCACATCTCCCTGATTAATTCTTTACTAGTCTCAGTCCTCAAAGGAAGGCATGTGTCATTCTAGATCTCAGCTATATTGCACTTCATTCTTTTTCCACATTTATTTTGAACATCTTCCAGGATTGACTTTAGAGTTACATGGAGGATAGTGTCAGTTATGTGCATTCATTTTCTCTCCTGCACATAAACCTGATTTGGTCTTTCCTGCGGAGCTAGGAAAATCAACAATAACTTTTCCTCTTTGATATAAAAAATTGTTTACTGGTTTGTTTTTGATGCTACGTCTCCAGTACCTCCAGAGCTCCTCACTCTATCTAATGCTAATACTGACAGGATTTAACAAAAGAAGTACTCAATCCCTTTTAGAGGTATTGACATCGCAGTTGCAGGAGTGCAAAGAATGGGTGGTAGAAGGAAGGGTAGTGGGATGTCTATTCAGGAAAAGAAAAGACAAAGACAAGAGAGGAACAAAATGAAACATAGGAAGTTCGATTTGGGAGAAACAGTTTTCCAAGAACTGCTTCATCCTGGGGACACACCACAAGCACAGGATTATTGTTTGCTCATCCTTGATTTAATAATGTCACCACAGGGTAATTTTCACAGTTACCCGAAACACTCAGACTCAGAAGAAAGGTTGACCCTATCCTTTTCTTTTTACCCCTAAAATGCCATTTTTTTAATTGGAGTCTAATGTGTAAACTGTAATAAAAATCAGAATCCAGACATAAAAATACTCTCTTATCAAGAAATGGTTTCCTCTACTTCTGATCATCTAGAATTTTTATGAAGTGATCTGGGAAGTGAGATTAGATGAGAATATCTCACTTTTGATGTAAGAGTTTTCCAGAGAGGATGACATTATTAAAATTTACTGATTATCAAAGATTTCATTACAGAAAAAAAAATGGTATTGAAAATACTTCCTTTTGTTGTTGAACAGAGGTATTATTAATGTCAGTGCCATGTAAGCATAGGAAGCTAGTGGCCTGGAAACTTGCCACCACGTGGTTAAAAAATTTCAGTTACACAGTTCAAATGGCAGCAGCTGCTTTAAATTTAAAGGGCAAAATTTAAACAAGCCGTGACTTTGGCAGGAGACAAACGAGCCCCAAGTTTGCCTCTTCTATCCTCCTTCTATTTAGCTGTTCCTCCATGGCTGCCTGTATTGAGTGTCTGTTAGAACAGATCTTGGTATGTCTCAAAATACTCTGAAATGTATGCTGCCAAATCCAATGGCCAATTGTTTTTAAAAGGGGGATACTGTTCCCCTTTGGACTTAACTGTAGTCATTTTGACTGACTAAGCCTCATCCTCACACCAGCCAGCACTTTCCAAGCCTGTATTTTCCTCTGTTGCAGTACATCCAATGTAATCATGTTTAGTACTTTCCAAACAACAAAGCAGATGTTCCCTGTAATGCAGTTTTTGAAGAATGCACATGAGGCTCAGGCCAGTGACAGCGTAATCCACCAAATGCCTGCAAAGGAATCCACACCGCCTCTGACTAACAAGTTTTCTTACTGAAGTCATTTTAGGGGATGCCAACACTAAGAGCAAAATATGCAGAGAAAAGGCCAGATACTGCCTGTGAGACCTACTTGTCAATGCACCAGAAACTATACAATGACTCTTCTTCCAGAATTGGTGAAGAACTGCACATGTGTAAAATATACCTTTTTGCATTTCCAGACATTTTACCAGCAAACTGTTTTGAATTAAACCCAGATGAGTAAAGGTAAAGCAATGAGGTTTTCCCTGGGTTCAGTAAAAACAGCTGGTATTGCTGCTATTAATCATGTACGTGTGCATTAAAAGGTCTTGTATGTCTGAGAAAAGCGTCTCAGTCAGGTAGTAGCAATGTACAGCAGCCTCTAGGACCTTTGCCTATAGAAAAAAAAAAAAAAAGACTATTTGCTGCCAAGACATCCTGCATGCTACTTGTATTGAATGCCTTTATTTGGACGCCCTCATGATTAATACTTTAAAAATTAAATGCCCCCAAACCAAAGAAATTCTCATGTTAGTGATTAAAAACTCTCCCACTCGTACTATAGCATGGTGCTAAAAAATATACATCCAACAACATTCACTATACTAATTCCAAGACCACTAAGCTGTAAGATTTCCTACAGAACGACTAAATAAAACAAGTTTTGAAATATTGTTTTGAAAATCATTGTGCCCTTGTACATTGCTTTATCCTAAGAAAGGGTTTGTGAAGGTTCTAGTATATCTCACACCTAGACTTTTGCAAAATTCATTTATTCCTTAATATTAGTACCCCAGAGCTGTAAGCTGTAAGTCATAGCCAAATGTGACTGACAAGTCCATATATTTCTGAAGCTTGCACGGGGAAGGAATTCCTGGTGTAACCATGAGTATTTGCTCCTTCATGAATAATTTGTTTTTGGAAAATGGTAAAACATTAAAAGGCATTTCAGGTTTCTTAGTTTTCTGGATATCCTTCTACTAGTACAGGATAAGAAGCAGCTGAACATCTCATATTTTAATACATACACTTGTTTTTTCTCTCTACCACCGGCACAGAAAACAATTACTTTTTAAGGAACAGGGGTTACAAAGAGACTGATTGAATTAAACTTTGTACCTTTTCCACATACCAGTCATCACCAGAGGTGAACTGTGAATACTGGAATGTCTTTATCTCCCACTTGCTGTGAGTCAACTGCAAGACATGAAAGGCTAGAGCCAGAAGTTAGCTGTGTTAAGACCACTGGGTTTACATGAGCTTGTTTTGTTTGGATACCCAGTGGAGGACTTTTAGATTTCTTCATTTTGAAGCATGGAAGAACTGCTGCATGAAAACAGAACAGAAAACTAAAGAAGGATTCCTTCAGAGAGAAAACAAAAGCCTGATTCATAACTGTTTAGAGGGTAGGTGTCTGCCTGTGGTTAGCAAAGGGTAAGTTCTTTGTTCAGTGCAGCAGGGAGATAGGTAGATGTGTGTGCACATATGTTTTATCTACAAGGTGCTGACAACACTGGTAATGAAATACAGGACATATCCTAAAGGGGCAAAAACTCCAGAAAAGCTTTCTCTCCATTTAATGTATTAATGTCTACGGCTTGAAGAATATTTTCAGAATATATCCCTTTTCTTTGAAATTAACTTCATCTCTAATGAAAATGTGGGTTTACCCTTCAATCGGAACAGAATCTATTTGAACTCCCCCTGTCCCTATAACAGGTCCTTCCTCTCGAGAGGAGAGGTAGGTCCTGCCACTGCTGGGGAACAGGTAAGTGCACAAGTCTCCAGGTCTAGTCAGCTAGTATCACCAAGTCTGGCTGGGGGAATGTGGATGGTGAGGCAGGCCAGTCCCACTTCATCAAACACTTTGAAGACTAGGACTGGGGATATAAACTTCAGTGAAGGCTTGAGCTGGAAGGCAGAAGAGTTGTCACAACATAGATGAGACACTCAGCTTTTTCTGCTGGTGAGACATACTGCAATAATGTCAGCTTTTGGGTGGGAGCCCACTCAGTGCCCAGTGGAATTGTAATCACCTAAACCTACTAGTCACCACGGCAAAAACATTCTTTATCATACTATGGCCACTGCAGGAGGAAGAGCTGTCTAGCCAGCTGGAGAAGTACGGAAGCATTGCTTATCACTGTAACTATTTGCATATTTGGAACTGGGAYGGAGTTTGAGGAGGTCTCTCATCAACTGTAGATTTTGACCGTTGATTTAGCATTATGTATCCAAGAAGGAGTGCTGATAGTTTCTTCAAAGATTTGTTACACTCCACCAAGGAAATAGGAATACCATTGTGCAGTCTTTCAATTTGCTGAGGACAAATGCTAGTGATGTACCTCATCTCTAAGGTCTAAAATTGCATTAATGTTAGAAATGCTTTGGATAAAGAGATACTTGTCTGAATCCAATTTGGAAAAAAAAAGAAACTTCATGTGGTCTCAGCTTCTCCATGAACATAATGTAGAGGTGACAGCATATGAGAAAAAAGACTGATCTTTCTTAGTGCTTAAGAGTGGCCTGACAATGTCCAGCAGCAAATATCCATCACAGATCTGTGGGATGAAGGAAATTGATGACTTTTTTTTAAATTTTAATAGGAAGTTTGTAGATGGATCCATTCATTTCAAAGTGCCAGTACAACTTTTCAGCACTCTTCTACCAAGAGTCTTTCATGGCTCAAGCACACTATTTCAATACAAAATGTAAAAAAAAAGATATGGAAATTGGTGATATCAGGAATCATTAGCATATTCAGAAAGCTTAAAGAAAATAATTATAGAGGTTTACTATTCTGTCTGATTTTTATTATTAGTGGACAAAGGCATAAGAAAGGAAGGGAATGAAAAATAAGTGCCAGTGGTATGAAGAAATGCATTTCCATTCAGCTTCAGTTTCCTTCTGTGATACTCAGGCTGTCATTATTTTCTCTGCACTGCCCAGCCTTCTAGTAATTGGTGAGCAACAGACTATTAAAATTTACTAATCCCAGTTTTAAAGACAATGATCTTCAACAGCTTTACAGCCTATTCTTCTACTGATAGAGATCGCCATCTTTCAATTCCTTTGCTCTCCATTTTCTCCATCAAAAAAAAAATTTGGATCCTGTGTCTGTCAGTTTATCTACTGTAATGACTTGACTACTCTTTGCTTATGCTGCAATCTCAGTGCAGGCTCTGCACGTTGACTGGACTGCCAAGTTGCGCTGTCATACTATACCTGTTGGCCAATAGCTGTGACCTAGTTCCCGAAGGAGAGGTTAGGTAAATTGCCAAGTCTCCACGTCGAGGGTGAGTAATAGTGATGCGCACAACCACATGCTCCAAGTAGATCACGTGGTGGTTGGGGTTATCTGAGCAACCGGTGGCTTTGTAAATTGAACGGACAATGCTGTCAGGTCGTATTGTTCTATAATACAAGCATATAAAACCAACATCAATGTTTTTTGCTTGTTCTGTAAAATAAGACAACCAAATCACTTTGGCTTAATAGTGAATGTCAGTGATGGACAACTACTTCTGAGAAGTCAGTAGCCTATAATCCTTAGTTTTAGCATTTATTTCCTAGCTGAAACTATCACCATAGGATAATTACTTTACTGCAGTCACTGCCAATTATCTGGCTTTCTATTAATGGCTATACTGACACGTACACATGGTAAAAGAGGACAGTGACAAACTGTAATAGCAATAGACCTTTGGGGCAGAGCATTTTTTGTGGATTAGTGGCCAGCTGAGAATTGCTGGGATTGTCATGGGATCACAGCTGGTCATTAAGTTCCAGGAAGTGCCTGGCATATCCATAGACCTTGCTTAAGTAATAGCAAGTATTTACATATTAACTGTTGCAAATAGTGGGTAAACAGTATTTGACTCAGCTGGTTTAAATTGGCATAGCTTCCTTGCAGACTATACTAGTTTTGCACGTAGCCTCTCAAATATATCTATTAAATAAAAACGTTCCTCAGTGATTTTAATGCTTTGGAAATGTGCCTTATGACTGATGCTCCCCCTGTATGCACAGAATGTGCATGCTGAATCTTGCTCTGACGCCTGGTTCTACCGAGACCCTACCTGAGCAAGGTCATTTAGTCTTAGTCTCTGAGCTAGAGACCTTCCTGAGACTGTCAACAGACAGATAATATAAAGTAAGATTTTAAAGAAAAGACACTGAACTGGAGTTTGTACTCATCTTACAGGGTGACTGCAGCGCACTCAACCAGACATTCTTGATCTTCTGGGCATCACCTCTACCGGTATCAATCAATATCCAGCCTGACTTATTTTACACCTGCAAGTTTTGGGGTATTCTTTAAATTAGGGTCTTTTTCCGAGAATTACAGGAAACAATCTTTACAGGCAAATGATCTGACATCTCTGAAGGTGAGAGATCCCCAGTGTAGCTTTCAAAATTAAACACAATGCAAGGGAGGGGTAAATTATACCCAATTTCTTTCCATAAGTTTATGCCAGCAAGAGTTTTGGCAGCGGGTATTACTTGATTTGCCGATCCGTGTTCTCCACACACACATGCTGTGGAGGGACTGTTGTCCACTTTTCTGCTTCTATCACCATTGCTTCAGCATCCATCAGTCCAAATCCATAGAGGTGGCTCACTGCAGGGTACAAACAGAAGGGTTGCAGTTATAGCATAAAACCTTGCCTTTCATCATAGAATAATACTAGAGTTTCATCCTAATGACAACGGCTTCTTTTCTACTTACTTGCTTTGTCTCAAAGCTCAAAAATCTCTTTGCCAGAAACAATAAAGACTGTATCTAGTTTGTTCACTGAATCTGTTCACTGCTTTATCACAGAAGCGGCCAATGACCAGCATGAATAACACTGCCTTACCGTGAGGAGGGTGGACCAGAACTGCAGGGTGCACAGTTGCCTCTGATTGCCCTTTGCCCACTTGCCTTAATTCAGCCTATTCCTCTTATATGACACAATGTTAGAAGGTATGAAGCACCAGAGAAGGGTTATGTGTTATTCAAATAACACACACACACACACACACATAAATATTGAAGGCAACTGAGTCACTAGACTTATGAAGGAGCAGACTGTGCCATTTATAAGTGCTGTACTGTTTCCACTTCCTTGAGTGTAAGTAGCATGTGGATGCTTTCCTACTCTTACATGCAGTATAAGTTATTCCCACCATCCAGGCAGCCAGCTAGAGCCTACATCTCCCTAAACTTGTCTGCATGAGGAGGGAGAAAAGCCATGGTTTTTGAAATCCAAGGCTTTAAAGGTAATCTGGTTTTCATGCAGAACATGTGTTGGAAAGGCTGCTTTCCCTATGTCCTTTGCACATCTGCAGGTGAGGGATGCTGAAGGTGGTGTGGAGAGAGCCCTACCATGGCTGGGCAGTGGGACCTTGTTCAGCCATGCAGCTGGTCACCTCTGGTATTACCACCTGCTGGCATTGCAAGGCAGTGCTACTGAACATCCACTCTTGGAGATTAGCATCCCTTTAATGCTCATTCCTGGATGTTATAACTATGGATACCTTACTTACCCCTACTTGTCTGCCATGCTATGGACAGCAAAAAACTGTCCCCTTACTCAATGTCTCATAATTTAACTTTATACCTAACCGTCTTCTGCTCAAAGAAGTGGAAGGTTTTAAAGCATCATCTTTCCTAGGATACATGTGAAAGAATGACTGAACTTCTAAATATATAATACTCAATCAATGTTAGATATCTCCAACAGATTTGCCGCAATCTTATCTACCTTTCTGGTAATTTCAAGAGCTCATACCTTGGTGGAACTGTCTCAAGCGTGTCAGCAGCTCACAAAGGGTAAAAAGACAACTGCTTTGAATTTATGTTTAAAGACCAAGTTTAGTAAAAATGTCTAGTTTGTAAAGGGATTAGTAATAAGCAGCCTTAAAAACAGACTCAAAGTTTCACTTACTGATCTGCAAATTAGCTGTGCGTTTTTGGTGGCTGTTCCAATCAAAACAGAAAATTGTGAATGGATTTTGATGAATTAGAAAGAGCTGCTAACCACGTGGTTTTATTGTGACAAATCTGTGCCCTTGCTAAAATCCTGAGGGGAGGAGGTGAAAGGAAAAAGCTCTGGAGGGAGGAGTTTAGATCACATATAACACTTTATCAGTAAATCAGTTTAACTTGCTACCACAGAGGGTGCTACCAGAAAACCCTCAGAAAAACATAAATGCTATTTTAATCGGTAATGTGACAAGACATGGTGTAAGGCCTTCCAGCTGCACTTTGCAGAGGGTTTGTGAAAGCAGTCTCCATTCATTGCCAAACCAGAATTCAGAGGATTCCATCCAAAACAATCCCAACTGTGTCAAACAAGTAACAGTTCAAAGCATAAAAATAATCAGTGCTTAAGGATCCCATCTTCCAAATATGGCAATATCTAATGCTGTCTGAAACTGCCAAATGAAGAGGGTTCTTCAGTGGAAAGTCCTGCAAGGCATAATGACTATGTAATGAACTGGTTTCCTTCCCATTTCCTTCCCCTTCAGCCCCAAACTCAAGCGCGCATAGCATGGAAATGTTCATTTGGAGAAAACTAAACACGGCTCTCCTGCCAAATGAGGCAGGTACCGTATTCAGAAATGAAACAAAAGGACTAACGTATTTAAAGATAATTAAATTCAGCCCTCCTTCAGACTTCTGAATCCTCTTTAATGTACTCCCCCAAAAAAATGGACAGGGAAAGAGAGTTTCTATTTTTCTGTGTGGGTGGGAGCAGGCAGAAGATGGGCAAGGAGGGCTTAGATGGAGAAACTGTTCATTCTGTAAAGAGGGCCCCTGTGATGGGAAGCTCCCTGGTCATTGACGTCATCTTGCAAAAACAGCAGTCTGATCAGAGCATGTTTATGTGCAGCCATCCATCTATTTTACACTGCAACCAGCACTCTGATATTTAAAACTTTGGTTAATTATCATTGTGTCTGCTCTAAAGAACAGTGGGAGGAATGACAGCATTAACTCCGATGGTCAGTAACAGTCACTTACTTTGTATAGCACTATTTTTTAACAGTGAAGGATTAAATTTGCGTGAATAGAAAAATCTTTAGAGCTAACCCATGGAAAATGTGCCTCTTCCTCCTGAAAGGATGGCTTAGTGCTCAGGATATCCAGCTGTAAGACGCTGTGCGTTCAATCCATCTGTTGAGCTGAAAGTAGAGCCAAATTTCTCCTCAGTTCACCTTTGCTCACCCATAAGGGCAGAAGAGCTCCTAGCAATGCCACCAAGGCAGGCAGTAAGGTTCTCAGTGAAACTTAAACGGCTTTTAAGCCACTTCACACTAGAAAATTCCTGCTCTGATATGCACATTAAAAAATACACAGAATAATGTCTACAGAGCGAACTTTCTACCATTCCTACCTCCCAAACTACTTTGAAAAGAGAGATGTGTTCATTTTTTCATGCAGGAGAAAAGTTTACTACCCCAGGTTATGGGGTCGTGTTAATTGTCCATGACAATTATGACATTTAATGCTTAAACTCTCTTGCATAAAGAGCAGAGGTGGGAGTAAGAAGTTCTGCACCTGCTGCTTTTTTTTTCTTTTAACAGTTGAAACAAAAGTATCTTTTTTCCTTGAAAGGCATTCCCATTCAAATCAAAACATCCTACCAGTCAGGGGTGCTCCTAAAGCCTTCCACATGGAAAGCTTCCAGACAGCTGACATTTGGCTGTCTGCAGCGTTTGTACTTCAAAGCCCTTGATCCAGTGGGCTGGTTAGCAGCTACAGGTACTGAGACAGGCCCATCATTTTCAAAGACTAAATAATAGCAATTTGAGAAACCATTACTGAGTTAACAAAAGTAGTCGCTCCCCTGCGTCTCAGAGAAGAAAACAGATTTTGTCTCCTACTGCCTTCAAATTGTGCCCCTTCATCTGCTGGTGCTGCTGGGGGCTCTGTGCTGAGGGGAAGAAAAACCTCGGCAGAGCACATAGCGGCCACAGATATTTTCTGGTGAATATCTGGAAATGCCATGCATTTGTACGTGACTGGTACTGAGCTCACTTCTGCTAACAGAAATAGGAAAGCAGTATTTGAAAGATACAGATGATTTGCAGGATGAGATAAGGCAACTGCAAGCGGAAAAAACCCCAGGACCCTGCTAGCACATACCCACCTCTGCGCTCCCTGCATTATCACTGCTCTGAATTAGCTCTGCGCTCCATCGCTAGAAATCCCTGAGCATGTTCGAGGGGGTGTGGGGCACCTATTCAGAGATGAGGGGAGAACCTGAGGTTGGTGCAACGTAAGCTGGGGGCTAAGGGACAGCCTGTTGCTGTGGCTGAGCTGAAGGGCTGCAAACTGCGACCTCCCAGGGCTCATGGCATCTGTGGGCAGAACCACCCTTGAATCCTCCCTCCGCATAGGCAGCAATGCAAACTGACCCACTCCTTTTTCTGCAAAATCAGAGGCAGATGCAGAGCTTTACAGACACAGGACAAGTTCCAGAGAAAAAACCTGCCTCCTGGAACACAAGGTAAATATTGAGTTTTAGCTGATCCCTTTACTCTTCTTATCATTAAAGAAAATAACATTTCTAGAGGCCAAAGTCCATTTATTTATCCCCAGAGCAGCTCCTCTATTAGCCCAGCATGAAATCAAGGCCTGCTCAGCTGCTCTACAGCCTTCCCCAGCTTTTTGTTAATCCCTTTGTTTTTGTCTGAAACTCCTATTGAAAATTCAATAACTTTCTTATTTATACACAAAGAGGATGTAAAGCTACCCCCAAATCTAAAGACAGAATATATATCCCACTTGACTTGACTAAGAGAAATACAAACTGCTGGTATTGATAAATCATAACACCAAATCATGCAGACTCCAGAAAAATGGGGCCCAAACACTGAAAACACAGCATTTCCAGTGCCTCAGTGCAGCTAAACTCAATTTGTTATGCTGCAGTTTTCATTTCCTATCATCACGATGTCTCATCAATAGTTAGCTGCTAAGCCTCCCTTGCTATTCTGCTCATCTGACAAAAAACACTGCAGGCTACTCTCTCCCCTCCGTATTTTGGGGAGTTTCATTTTCTGTACCCTAAAAGCTGTATTGGAAATACAAATATTGCCTGGTATCTGTGATAATTTTGTATACACATAACAAATACTAAAGCAGTAGGAGAGACAAACTGTAATAATTTCAGTGTTTCAAACCAGGAATACACAACTGTGCTAAACTAGATTCAGCTGTTTGCTATTTAAGTTGTTATGGCTGTCCATTTATGCTATCTTAGGATTTTGCTCCACTCTCATCCAAAATGAGAGCTGCAAAATAAGGGTCTGAAATGTCCCTTATGTTTTGGTTCTCTTAGAAGCTGCTCAGCAAGACTGGAAGACATATGACTACCAGATTTTTCTTTGGATTTTTGGATTGTTCTTCTGTTATTCTGTTCTGTAATTCAGTTTTGTTTGTGTGTGTGTGTGTGTGTGTGTGCGTGCAGAGAGACAGATATTTCTCCGGGAAGTTTTTAATGGTTACGTAGTCATCTTCACCAAAGGACTTAAAATATATCACTCTTTAAGTATTTGAGTCTGAGCTTGTTTCCACAACTGTATTAGTGCTGCACACATTTATCAAGGAGAGGTGATCATGTGTAACTGTATCTAGCACTATGGTCAGAGCAAACAGGACCTTTTTTTACACCTGATTAGGGAATGAATACAGTCATCTTTATTGCTCAGTTTGACTATGTTTCAGATCCTGGTTTTTGTATGCTGATGTCAGATAATGCACTGGCAACTGTGTACTTGCCAACAGAGACTCCAAAATATCTTTTAACAGCAGTGAAAAGCTTTTCCTTTCTACTCTTTCAGTTTGCTTCCTTGTCCTTCTCAAAATGAATTTCAGTATTTCTTCCTATAGTCATATGACCATAGTCAATACTTGTTTCAGTTTTATTTGAAGGATTTCAAATATCTTAAAAAGAGAAAAACCTTAAGGCTCAGTGATTCCCATCCTGCAACTACTTCGATCCATCCTACACCAATATTTCTTTTACATTTGACAGTTCATTTGCAAACATAGAGCTCTAATTCTACATTACTTTAAGTTTCTGTCATTTACATGGTATATTGAAACGCTTCTAATTACAAATAGGAACACCAATTGTTTAAAGAAAATTGAGGGACAAAAAAGGAATAATGCTATGATGACGCACTGCTTAAACTATTTTCATTTTATTTTGTCATGTTTTAACTAAGAGAACGCTGATCTGTAATGAGACTTTATCTTGTTTCAACCATATCCTTAACCCCAAATTCCCCTGTTTTGTGCCAACCTGTGATCAGTTACCTATGATAAGGGGATGTGATTTCTAAAACACATAACTGCCATACAAGCCAATAATGTGCAAGAACTTTCTTTTTTATTTTGTTGTAAAACCAGCTCCCTCATGCTTTTAGATTAAATGCAATATATGCTTTTTTATATTCTTGGACACAACCAAACCACAAATTTTTCTACTTAAAGTCAAAGCAAACCACAAATCCTGTCCTCCTTCCCCACATAGTTCCAAGTATCTCTAAAGACTCAGCAGGGACAGAAGAAAAAAGAGTTCTTACTCTTACATTGCACCAGAGAATGATTTAAGGGACAGAAAGTTGCCCAATAAATTTGTTATAAAAGTGGCTGTTACAAAAGCTCACAATGAGAAACCGAGGGACTTCTATTTTTAGAAATGTGCTAACAGAATATTTTAAACATTGTTTTATTAGACTCCCAGCTGTGTTTATGTCAATTACCAATTCTTGCATCAGTACAAATAATTTCTCCAGCATGATAGTAACATGGATTTAGTAGTATTGACAAAGTATTTGACAAAAAAAAAAAATCAACTCTCTGGATTTTGCAGTGTTTCTGTCCGACTAAAAGCTCCTATTCATTGAAAATAAAATACAGATCTTCAAGGAACACTGCTGGGACAGCTTACAGCAATTACACTTCCAGCAGCCGGTGCAGCTTGTGAATAGTTTCTGTATGCAGTTCTGACCCTGTATCACCTTCTATGAGACTTTACATCAATGTAAAAATATCTAAAACCCATCACCTTAAGACAGAGGAACTGAAATTCAAGATTGCATTTGTATTCACATCCTGGCAGTAATTATCTTTTTCAGGAGCTTAAAACACATATGCTCCTTAAGCAGTGAGATATTGGTTGACTAAAGGACTAAGAACAAAAGGTTCTTTTGGGTTGTCAGACTGGGCTAATAATGACAGAGGTCATTAGTCTTGGAATTCGGCCACACATGGTCTGTGGTCACCACCGAACGCCTGTGTGTACCTGGCATGGCCATGCCAAGTCCCCCGCTTCCCACAGCAAGCCTGTTATCAGCACCCAATTTAGTTTACAGAGATAGATTACATATGTGCAAACCAGGTTAATGTAGTCCTCATAGCACACAGGATCTACTGTGCCCTACATACAGGGACATTTCCATCAGCGTCACTGAAAGCACCAGCGCACTTTGCTGAAAAAAACCTCAGCCAACTGGTTTACTTCTGCTGCTGAAGGAGAGAGTTGTGATAGAAACCGAAAACCTAAMTACTACTTGCTGGTGATTGCAAAGACAGACAAGCTGCTGCTTCTCTTGGTTTTATACAATGGGATTTGGCTGTAAATCATAAAGACTCTACTAAAGACATTCATTTATGTCACTTAAAATGAGCCAGCTTATGTGAATGGAATAAATCCAAGGATTACGTGTATTTAAAAGGGGATTAAAGTTTACCGAAATAAAGTTGGCGAAGGCACATCTACAGTAATGGAAGCCATAGTTTTTAAACTCACTGATAGTCATTTTATGTTGTTTTTAACCAAAAAGCACCAAGATCCATTTCAAAACATGGCAGTTTGCAATTTTTCTCTAATCAGAACAAGCCATTTGGTGACTGCACCATAGAATACTTTCTATAAAAATGTACTCACTTCCTTTTTAGGAGCAAGTTTTCCTTTATTAGGAGCAAATTTACCCTCGGAGGTGCATTCAGGATTCCCCAATAACTTAAAAGAAGCCAAATGTACTAGTCATTTTATCTTATCAAATAATAAAAACTCCTTTTGGTGAGCGCCTGTCTGATAGGCTTCATCCCAGAGCAGATGATGACAGATGAGTTAAGGAACTGTAAGAGAAAATGCTGACAGATCGTTAGCAGGAGACACAAAGATACCATTTCTGTGCTGTCAGGTGTATTAGATATACGGTGCCGAACATCCTTCTTGCTCTGTCTTGCACAACAGCTGTGTCTGTTCAGAGCTGCTGGTGCTCTGCAGGGATATTCATGCTCAAGCTAATTCCTGACTGAGTACAGGGCTGCAGCAGATTTCAGCAGAGGAAGGATATACACAAATGTACCCACAGTTGTAATTAAGTGTTTTGCAAATTATTTAATACTAATGACGGTAATTTTTAGAATCGAAATTATAGCTACCTCTCCCCAAAGCACAGTAAATATTAATTAACTAAGTAGACTTCACACTATCCCAGTAATGCTACACCGTAGATGCAGATCAGTAACCTTGAGGCAAAACGAAGTTGAACAGTTGGCCAGGATCACCCAGATAGTTGGACCAGTAACACTGGTATAGACCTTATGGATGAATTTCTGCGTCCACTGAGGTAATAGCAACACTCCTATTGATCTGCATGAGTTGATTTTTCCAGAGGGAAGTAACAATAAAGTTATACACAACTTCAGGCATCGACCTGATCTGAATTGTCCTATGGAGGCACCTATCCTTCCCATTTATTAAACAGGAAGTGAAAACTCCTAGATGCTCTAGGTCCTACCAAGACATTCTAAATGCTGAAAATACCGTATATTAGATGGTATGAACTGCCTCCAAACTGGCCTGAATCCCAGCCCCGCTAAGTAGACACGTTCTAATAACAAAAAAATTGCCAATGTTGTAATTACTGCATTAGAACAATGCAACAGCAACAAAAAGCTTTTGTGTTCCCAAAGGCAGGTGCTGGTTGTTTAAAAAGACAAAACCACCCCCTTCACAAACATTCATGAAGCGTTTGCTAGCTATTTGCCTATAACATTTCTCACAAGTGCACTACTCCATCAGTTAGAAGATAAAGAGGTCAGGCCACCGAGTATAACTTTTAAGGATTTTCTTCTAAAATGTGGCCTTCATTCTCTCTATATACAGCATTCTGTTTTGCAGAATTATATCAGTTTATCTTTCAGTTTTTACTTCAATGATCCTGGTATTTCTTTGCTTAATACTCCAAACTGGAAAACTACATTTCACATGAAGTGGTTGACTCTGAGGTTATGAGTCCACAGGGGAAGACTCTGTTTCTCCACTCTTCCTCTTTCCCAGCCTCCCCACTTCTTTGCAGACTTTTGCAAAAGGTCTAAGTTGGGCATGTTAAAATAAAAATGTCAAAGGTTATCATTCACATGGTCTGTACACTGTTACTGTTGCCAGTCCACTTGGCAATGTCTGGAAAACTAGGAATTGCAGAGTATAGTGACTGTGCATAGCTTTGCATCTAGGACAGACGGACACAAGTCTGCCAGTGGTTCAGCAAAGGCACTATCTTCTTAAATTCTTTGTCTATTGTTCTGATCATAGATTAGTGGTGATTCCCAGTACTAACTATTATAATAGAAATTTAATCCGAATTTAGCCTTTTGCCTGCTATTTTAGAACCATTTAATTTGCACTGCAAAACACTGTACATAGCAAAAAAAAGGGTGTGAATTAGGCTCATGATATATGACTGTAGGAAAGCAACCAGCTGTAGCACAACATGTCAGTCTACTTCTCTTTATGTATCCCAGAATAGGTATGAAGTTTCTCCTTAGACTCCATTTTAAATTCACAACTCCATTCCTTGCTTTTTTATAGCCAGCAGGGAACAGTGCTGCAGAGTTGGTGAGTAATGAGAAGCTCTGACAATGAAGAGTTTGAGCCTGGGAGAAGTAATGAGACACCTACCTGGCTTCTCTGAGCCATTCCTCTCCTCCTTTGTACATCTCTATCTCTGCAACTATACAGATATATTTCTCATCTTATGTGTCTTTCAACCAAAAGCAAAGTTGGGTGGATCTCATTTTGTGCTAAGGAAAAGAAAAATAACCCCAACAACAACGATTTAGGCTGCAGAATCCAATATATTTTCCAGCTACCTTCCCCAAATCCCAAGGAGATTTTTCAGGTCTCGCTCAAGGCTAGCAGAGTTCAGATACCAGGCAATTTGTTTGGGTTTAAAATATGAAACACTGAAAAATTCCTAATGCAATTTTAATACTACATTTAAAAAACATTATTCACAGCTGTCAGCTGGGAAAGGAAACAAGAACCATCCAGAAAGGCTGCAATGACCAGGAAATAAAAAGCCACAACCACTTTACACTTTCTGCTAAAAAACATATTTTTATGTCCCTTTTCCTCAACTATCTTCATTTCCAAATTCCACCTCCTGTATTTTCTCTAACTATAGCAATGCTCTCTGTAATAAGCAATGATAAAGGTGATG
The DNA here is from genome assembly GCF_003343035.1 of Apteryx rowi. Classification (NCBI taxonomy): domain Eukaryota; kingdom Metazoa; phylum Chordata; class Aves; order Apterygiformes; family Apterygidae; genus Apteryx; species Apteryx rowi. The sequence goes on along the minus strand of NW_020448464.1, from coordinate 321,488 downwards.
GTATTGACCCTGTGAGCCCTATGATATTTAAAAATGGTTGTGAGATTCCTGAGGATGCACACCTTTTCCTATCACACATACATACTCTCTCAATGCTGGGGAGAGACATGGTGACATGTCTACTCACTGTTAGACTTGCTATTTTAGCTGGTTTGCTTCTCCGTGTTCCTGGAGCTAAACTGAATGCCGTCCTGTGCTCAAACAACTTCCAACCAAGGGCTACAGCGTGAAAAGTTTTCAGATGAAACTAATCAGTCCAGGTAATATAACACTAATGCTTAGCTGTGCAAGTGATGCCAACATCTCTTTAAGACTTTAAATCCATATAGGTTGAAGACTTGGCCACATGCAATGTAAAATATGGCTGGAATGTATTTCCAAAGATGTATTTCCTTTTCCAGACCACTGCTCTCAGCTGCCTAGGCAAGGTTCTGGTTTGTGTGGCTCACATTTGGAAATGGCATGTTATATACTTGTTTCTTGATAACTGTAATTCTCAGAGTCTTAAAATCCTGAGACTTAATGTCTGGTGAACAGGAGTCTAAAGCCTGGCTTCTCCTGATGTATCATTACATCAATAGTTTAGAGAATGACACTACCGAGGCTGGAGCCTTTTACAAGGACTAGCATATTTGGAAGTAAAATCTGGCTTAACAGGACTGCCTGGGAGGTGTAGAGCTGTAGAAATAGCTCTTTGTCACAGCTTGGCAGTGAAGCCAAGGGCCTGCTGAGAGGAGGTGGCCAGAGGACATGGCATTAAGGGTATTCCTGGTGAGGAAACGCTGCCTGGAAGCAACAGAACACGGAGAGAGCAAGAGAATGAAGTCACCCATGAGACAGTTTGTATTTGCTGATGTTTCTCAGTAGGTTGAACCTGGAAGACACTAACAGCACTCAGGTTTGTCTTCCTGAAAATACCAGCTTCATTTTTCAGTCACAAAAAATCATGAGTCTAGCTGGCATAGGATATAGTTTACTCCCCTCTTACAAAGAAAGGCCAATGTAATTTCATGTGACTGGTATCAGGTAACCAACTACCCATAAATGGGTTCTTACAACAGCCAGGCTCAAAGTCCACGTTCCATGCACCATGCACCATGTCTATGGGCTGTAGGGCTGGGTAGGACTTGATATTGGCTCTTAGTGCCATGTGTGTATATCACCTGAAATCCCTAAGATTGGAATTTGAAAGGTGTTTTGACATATGTACAGCTTTGGTTGACAACTCAGTCCCTAGAGTGTTTACCAGTTTCAAGAGTCTTACACCAGTTTCTAGCAATGATTTCAGAATAAAATTTAAAAACATGATTTAAAATATGCAGCAGGGTGTAGCTTATTTATCTTCTCTGAAATGTATACGCAGTTGTGCAGATTCTCACACTAGTCTCTGAATTTGTGCCTGGCTACCGGTTGCCTTACAGCAATTTAAATCTGACCAATCATAGGAACAGAGATACTCTGATCTCTTCATCATTCCCAGAATTGGTAATGCTCTGCTTACAACAAGATTAATCACCAGTTTTATTAAACATTTTGATTAAACAATTATATTCAAAGGCCATAAAACATTAAGGTTAAGATAAAACATTAAAACATCTCTCCTAATATAGCCAGCTGTGATACTTTGTATAATCTAAATGGATGAGATTTAGCTTTGTTAGTCTGTTATTTCCTTGCAAACCACATCACTCTCAGCTTCTGTAGGAAGAATACCTCCACTGGGCCTAGAAATGGCCTGAAATGGAAAAAAAGTGCTGTTTTTGATTTCTCTTTATCTTTCATTGACTGTATGAGGTGTTATTATCTACACTTTGGAGCCAGGAAGAGCGAAGCATGTTCTCTAAAATCAAAAAGCACTTCCCTCCAAATGGTCTGCTTCCCCAGAGAACTTTCTCTGACAGTATGTGGAGCTTCAGTTACATACAAAGAATTGTTCAGATGATTTGATCATTATTCTTAAAACTGCAGTGTTTCATTTGGTTTCTTTCAACCTAGAAACTAGTCGGCATGAAGGCTTTTTATGAATGAAGGGGAAAGTTCTATTGTTGACCAAACAACTGGCAGAACAAAGAGCCACTGCATACAAATCTGCCATAGCAGAAAGAGAGCAACAGTTCTGGTATCTTCTTCACAAAAAGAGGAAAGATGTTCTCTAGTTTTTCTCCATATTATTGGTTAATTAACTGCTTTAATTATAAAAAACCCTCTGATTTTGAGGTGAAGTTGAGCATAACGTGTCTCTTTTTACTAGTGGAAAATTTTATGTACAACTGACTAGACCAAAAAATGAGTATTCAAGACTTTGTCTTTGAGAGTACAAGATAATAAGTTCCTATGTAAAGATATCTACTGGCTGACAATGAAAGAATAACTAAAAAAACTAACAAGAAAAAACTCTTGTCCATTCCTAGCCTTATTCTGTTGACATGCATTTAACGAAAGCTGCTTATTTGCCAGAAAATGAAACAAACAACTGCCTTTGCTTTGGTAGATCACTGGCTGGCTCAAGTGCTTTTCATGAAATAATGTTTCTTTTTATTAATGCAAGACAGAAAAGATGGAAATCTTGTGACCAATAACAACACGTGTGAGCTCCTGTGTGTGTTCTGCAAGGGAGAAATGCTGGGAGTGACTATAGCGAGGCTCGGTGCTGCCATGCAGCCCAGCAAAACAGCCCACTGAAAAGGCATGCTGACCCACTTTCAACTACCAGCTTTTGCTGACCCTTTGTGGAGTTAGAGGTTCTTCCAAGTTTTTGTTGTTTTTACCCTTTCAGTTCTCATTTCTAAAGGAGCAGGCATGTCTCTCTCTTTCTCCTCATTTTTTTCTTTCTTCCCCAGCATGCATGGAAGAAAGGGAGATTGTTTCTTGTGACTCTCTTTGCTTTAGTTAATTTTAAAGACAATCTTCCCCTCTCTTCCCTTGTTATGGACATGCCTTGGAAGAAATATGGATCTTACCATCAACAAAATTATGATATAATTCCTTTAGGAACTCAGTCTGATCAGAGTAATTCATCTATGAAAAACTGTACTTTAATTGTTACTCTTGGCAACACTGAAGGATAATAGTGTAATATTATACTAAATATTGCCACGTGCAATAGTAAAATACTGTTTCAGTCTTGCCAGCAGCAGTGTGCAAACCCCTTTTGAGTTCAGGTTTGGATGCTGTGATTTAATCTAAATCTTTTGCTTCTCCTTCTTCCAAAACCAACAGAGGTTTAAAGAGAGTTGGATTTTTATTGGAAACATTTGCTCAGCCTAAGTTGCCAAAATAATTTAGTTAAAACTCGTGCTTTTATTTGGGTTAAAGTTGATTCCTGAGCTCCACAGAGGTCGAGGCACTTAGTTTGTCTTCCTTTTTTTCAGTCCACCATGGAGTCTACAGCAGAGCTCTGCCAGGTCAGGTTGTGTTTCTTGACTTCCAGTCCCACAGCTGAGCTTATCTATGTTCATGATTTTGCACAAGAGGAGGAGAAACCTTTCTCACCCCTTTTCCTTGCTATCTATCTGCTACAACAAATATTAAAACGTGTGGCTCCCAGGATCCAGATTAAGCTAGCTGCAGTGGCGAAACAGTGCAAGTGTTGCTGCTGATGCTGCTACTGCTGGGGTATTAGTGTGACTTCTCCTCTGCTAATGAGTGACAGCTGCTATGAAATGCATCACAGGGTGTTTGCCTTTCTTGGGAAACAAGTGAAAAAACACAAAAAGACAGAATTTTGAAAGTGAGCTGGGGAAAAAAAAACCTGTATTTCATGCTACCTGAAAACTATTGTTTGAATTTCAGATAACTCCAATAAAATGATAATACAGTCACAATCTCCTGCCAAAACTTTTTAAATTCTGGGGAATGTTTCATAATAACAAATACTGTTATGTTATCATAACTGAGGAAGTATCTATTTCTTACTCTATGCATTTTTGCATGTGGGTACGCGTTTTCTGTACATGGGACAAAACCAGTCTCATGGATGTCAAAACCTTCGCATGGTGAGGGGCTTGGAGTCAAAGACCCATTTCTAAATCTATCCCCTGTAGTTAGGGTCTGGTTTAGATCCACAAATGAAAGTTTTTTTTGTTTGGTTTCTATTCAGTTGCAGCAGAAATGTCGTAGGTCAGAATGATATATTAAAGATACTCTGTGGAAGCAGTGCCTTGATCTGGAATAGATTAAAGCTAGGTTTCAGTTTTAAAGTGAAACGAGGGAAAAGATTTGATGGTTCTTACATGTTATATTCTGCTCTCCAGAGATCGTCGCACAAAAGACTTCAAATCAATACTTATGCTGATCTTAAAACAGTCCTGCAGTCTTGGGCAGAAATCTCATGAAAAGAGAACCAGAAGTAAGCTGTTCTCCTTTTTTTTAGATGCAATCCAGACTGAATGGAGTAAGAGTTTAGTGAATGGGAATCAGAAGCCAACCCATGTTGAAATACAACATTGTATGAATTCAAGGTCCAGTTTCATCCATCTTGAAAATATGTCTTATCTAGTGGTACAATTGTTTATTTCTGCTTGCATTACAAAAGATACAGCCTAGAGAGGTAATTTCAATATGCAGTTGTAAGACTTAGTCTTTTTCCTTCTTTGCTTTGGGGTGCAACAATGTAATATACTGTACATCTTGAGGTTATATCTTGTCTGACAGAATTTGTTCTAGATCACTGGTTTGTCACCGGTTTGACAAAATTTCAGAAACCTTTATTACAGCTGATTGAAGAGTATGACTTCTGTCCCATTAAAACCCTGATAGATCAACATTTTTTTTGTCCTAAATCAGAGAGCAATCTTAAATACTAAAAAATGTAGGGAGAGTCATATAAAGCAGAAATTTGAAAATAGTTTTGTCATTTTTAATCAAAATGGTCAACAATCCTAAATGAGAACATGGGCTGAATCCAGCAACTGCTACAACTTCAACTCTAGGCTATTCTATTAGTATACTAGCTATACAAGCTATACTAGCTGTACAAGGAAAAATTCAAAAACACCTGATTTACTTAGTTTTCTTCCAGCAGTGCACAAAGTAGGGCTGAAAGTGACTACCAGGATCTGGCCAATACATTTGGTAGATGCCACTTTTGTTTTTAGTTATTTTAAGAGCTTTTCTTTATTAAAGAGAGGACTGGCTCCTTTTGTTAATGAAAGACTCAAAGCTAAGCATAACATAGGGTCAAACAAATTACTTGAGATTATTTCCTCTTCAAAAATGACAAAAATCCTTTTGCCTCTGATGGCAAAGAAGAAAGGAAGCTCACCCTTATAACCAGCCGCATTGGTTTTCCAGTCGTTAGCATTCAGATGTCCTGCACGTGAAGTTCTTACAATAATATGCTGTATGTCTCTCCAGGTCAGAAATGGACTATGAAAAGGGGAAAGACAAAGTAACAAATCAGACATATTTTATAAGAATGGAGGGATAAAAAGTCATGTAAGCTAGAAAATATCCAAAGCAAAACAATCCAAATTTCCCTATGCTCCATTCAAAATAATGTCCTAATTTTACAGAATTACTATATCCAACTATTTATACAGCCTGGAGGTTTGCATTAAGCAGACTATAAAGATATATAAGTAGTATTCCACTGTATGAAACTTTTAATGCTTTGCTAAGCAAGGGAAGATAAAGGAGTACATTCACCCAGAGGTAATTCGTATGACCACCAACCACTGCACCTGGTTACCTACCTTGACCAAAGGGAAAAGAAAGCAGAATGATGGCTCACTGAAAAGCTTTACTAAATCTTAGTAACTACACCTTCAAGCTGGCAATTTCTTTAGTGTTTCAACTCCTATTTCAGATGCCTCTGTTGTTATTCACTTGGCTATTACCATTGGCCTTGGAATTCACTGTGGCTCTGCTGGTATTTTTTAAGAAGCTCAGACTGCCAACACCAAATCTGAATAGTTACACAGCAAGTGTTTGATAGCACAGAGGTAAATTACTTTAACGGAGTCCTAATAACCTGTCCGCTGGGACAGTGAAAGACAATGCTGTTTGCATCTTCACTATGAAATTACTCATTTATCTTGCAGTAATAGAGGAAATCTGTAAGAAGTGTAGTTTTCTTACTGCTCGTGGATCCACGGTCATATATCCCAAGGAGAATTTATTTTCTTAAAAGACCATTTAAAGAAGCATGGCCATAATAGGGGTCTTTTTACTGTCTCCTTCCAATTTCTCAGTTTTTCTATCATTTGTAAGAAGAGGAATAGCATTCCATTTAAAATGTAGTTAGTGGAGGGAATGATATGGGTGACTAAATAACTGTGAGGAAATAAGGACTGTAGTTCACACCACAACTCCATTCAGTTGTAATGATGAAGACAGATCAGAATGAAGTCTATCAGGCTCAGTGTTGGTTGTCTACACTGTCCAGGTCTAGAGAGTCATTGAAAACCTGGAAGAACTTGGTTCAATTCCTTAACACTTATTCTGTGTCACTCAGAATGAGAAGTCACTTGAGCAGGCAGACAAGTGACTTCTTCCAGGTGCTTGGGCTTACAGCACAAAGATGTATGCTCAGGCCCTGCTCTCCTACCACATCGCCCTCCTCAGTTTCTCCGGCCTCCACTCACAGGTGGAAACTGTGTGGGGAAGCAGGAGTGTGGAAAAGACCAATCCACGAATGATTTGAGTGGGTCACTTTCCGGGGCGAGGGGGACATCGTCATCACATGGAGTGACCCTACGCTGCTACACTGACACATGCTCTGGTCACTAGAAATTTCAATGAGAAATATCTTTGGGAAGCAGCCATGGGGCAAAAAGAAACTTCCAGAAATATCTGATTCTTCTATGGGCTCTCCTGTCATGGGAAGACATAGAAAAATCTCACTCATCTCCCTTTTGGATGTGCACAGTTGAATGTTGTGTGGGTTGCCTCCCTGCCCTGCCACTGTTTCATATCTTCCAGAATTTGTTTTCTCAAAAGTATATCTTCTTGGAAATACTTGAGTAATCAGCGCTGTACGGCACTTAACTATGGAAGTAGAATCTTCTGTGAGCTAAAATCAAGCTAGTGGGAAAAATCAATGAACAGATGTGATAGTATAAAGAAACGAGTGCTTTCTCTTTCTTTCAAACTGCATAAATTCAAGTTTTTAGATGACAAATTTCACCTTCCACAAACTGGAACTTCAGGAGACGGCAGTAGGGACACCGAATTTGCAGACTGAGAAACTTGCCCCTTTATTATCCCCAGTGAACTTACAGACATATATTGATGAGTATTAACCAAAAGGAATTTACCTGTCTGGGTGAAATTACAGCAAATGAAAACCAATTACGTTTCAGAACTATGGTCCAAAAATCTATATAACGGAGAAAAACTTGGGATGTAAAGGACATTCACTCACATAACTGATTTTTGCACATTTCACTTTTCAATAGCCACATAATCCACCAGCTTGAAATCCAATAGAGTTGCCTAAAAATGTCAGACTTCTTTTACGCAACTAGGTTGTACGGGACAAACCAAAGTAGGGTATCAAAGTGTTTTACTACACATGTTTTTCTTGCTTCCCTTGCAGTAGCACCATTTTATTTCTGAGTGTATCCTTTCCTTCACAGAATATTACCCTGGGGGGATGAGGGCTCCATGCTAAGCTGATGTAAACTAGCACCTTTCTAGCTACAGTTGGGATATCACAGGAAGCAGAGCTGAAATAATCTGAAGAAGGATAATGATTTGTAAGTGAATCTCTTATTTATTCTATACAGATTTTTTTGTAATTTCTTCTTAGCTGTATCACTTTGTAACCATTTAATTTCTCCTCTGTGCCTGTGTATACAAGGTATGTGGGTAGTCTCATGTTTAAATTATTAAAGGAGAGCTGAGAGAGCTGATGCCTGCTGGCCCTGAACATTTATTCAAACATTAATATGCTCATAGATAAAGGCTTTCTTTTCTTTAAGGTGAAATCTCTCACACTAGACAGCTGGACTACAATGACAGAAACTGTTTATCCAGCTGAGCTGGTAAAAACAACTGCAAAAAAAGGAAATGTCACGGAATGTAATGAGCATTGACGGCTTGTAAGAGGGTATGCTTGGACAGTCACGTAACATGCTTCAAGAAAAAAAATAACATTTTAGACCAGCTCAGGAATTTCATTGGGAGTCTGTGTAAAGTCTTAGGAAAACATGTTTCAGGCCTTCAAGAAGACCTCTAGGAATCTCAAGAGCTGCATTCTTTATAATCTGGAATCTAAACAATCTGTTATTCCATAAAGCAAGCTGTCCATGCTCCTGGTGAAAAATAAGGTACTAAAATACTCCTCTCAACTTTAAAAGGAGTGATTCAAGATATGTCACATTCAACTGATTTTTTTAAAGAGGAATGGAAGATAAAGGAGATAAGGATATAGTAGTCTCCACTTGATAGTACTAAACTCTCATAAATTGGAATTAGTCGCTCAGTCAGAAAATGAGATTACATATCAAAATCAGTTTACTTTTAGAAACAAAAACCATGGCATATCTTGAAAACTGAACCATTTGCTGTTTTATCTACCATCCTTATCTAATCATAAAAAATAATGCAAGAATTCCTGGAGCAGACAGCTTTTGATCAAAGGCCTGATTTCCAGGACACAAAGAAGGTATATAGTTGAATCAATCTGCCTCTCATACAATCTCCACATCTGTTTGCTTACTGCAGAAGTCATGAGATATATTTTGTTTATGTTTTCTTCTTAAGGAATGATAGTTTGGGCATATTTATATCTAGAGATTTAATAGTATAAGAACAATATTCAAACCAATTTCTGGAGCCTACAATCTGACCTTCACTATACTAAAAATTGAGCTGTTGCCAGACTGAAATTTCCTCTCTACAGTAGACACCTCATTTGAAACAAAATAGGTCTGCAATTGTTTGTCCATAATTTTTTTCAGAAACTTTAATAAAAAAAAAAGAACTGGAATGAAGTCAAAATAGCAGTTCATTTGGAGAAAGAAGAGGGTTTTTTGTTTTGTTTTTTAAACAGGACAGTCAAGCAGCCAATTCTAAAGCATCTGGAAAAATCACAGAATTGGTCAAATATTTGTAAAACATGTCAAAATTGGAACCTAAATGAGTAAACAGTTGTTTGCTAGCCATGTGGGCCACAGACCCAGACAAGATGTCACTGATGTTAATTGATTACCACTTGATTAATCTCAGAAGAATTAATGGCTAAATACCTTGAACTGAACAAATGCATTAACAAGAACAATACTAACTTTGCTTGATAATGGACTGATTTCAAAAACTGGGCAATTTCCTTCCAAGAAAAAAACTTTTCAGTGTCTCATCTGGAATTGCCTTGGGATTATACATACCAGACAACACTCAAAATCATACCAGAATAAGCAGAAATGAGAACAATTAGGTACGAAATTGTTTGTCCAACAGCCAAAAAGTAATGAATGTCATGTCCGCAACGAACTATTTATACACTGAGGTATAGCTCTTTCTTTTTCAAGCTTCTCAAAATGTTTATGAAACAAGGTAAATGAGAAAAAATGAAATAGAACAAGTGCATTAAGTTACATTACAGTAATAGTCATTTGAAATTTAACTGTATCTTTAAACAGGAACAAATATCATTATTCCAGCTGCTTAGAAATAGTAGGTCATTATTTTTGGCCAAATCTGATTTCTTCATTCCACAAGTAGTCTCTCTCATGACAATGGGTCTAATCCTGGAAAAAGTAAAGAATTCAGGCACTATCCTTTTGCATAATGATTCAGTGACAAAAATAACTGTTTAAAATAAATAATTGGTGCAAGAGGGACAATTAGCAAAAATATCACTGAATGCAATAATGATACAAATGGGATCAAAATTTAGTCTTGCATTTTTAGTAAAATGATATGATTAGCAAAATGAATAATGATTGCTACATTATCTTCATAACCAGCAGTTTGAGTGTGACGATGATGGTCCATTTGAAAAAATATTTCTTGTCAAAATAGCCAAGGCTGATGAGCATTGCTAGAAGAATACAATAAACTTTTCTTCAAATGATCAGGAAAAAACACAGTATCACAGGGTGGATTAAGAAAAAGAACCACCTTTCAATCTGGAAGTATCAAATGACCTTATTTGGAAATCTTAGCTATGACAGGACAGACATGGATAATTATTTCTATAAGCCATCTAAAAAGTAATCTCTGTGCCCCAGACATCTTGTAGTGCAGTAGGAAATAACGCACAAATTGTTAATAGTTTTAAAATTACAGCTTGTGTTCCAACAACAGCGTTTTCATCACTGATGTCTGCATGACCCCACCCTTAAGGGCCCTATGACAAATTTCTAAACATCGGATAACAAACAGTTGCCTGGTTTATTCACACGTTCCCATTACTTACAAATCAGCCAGCGTGACCCATGCAATCTACAGCCCTATTACCTGCCCTAATGGCCCATATTTATAGCCCCATGGACAGGAATATTGCCTATGTTAATGGGAGTCATCCTTCTTTCCCAGGTTGCACAGAGTCAGTGTGAAGATGCCTATTGCAGCACAGGATTTTAAGAAGAGTAAGACATGAAGACAGCCTCTGATTGTTGTGCCTATCACATGCTATCTAAATGGCCTACATTAAACCATTTTATTCCTGAAAATCGGGAGATACAAAAATGGACCCCAGTGTTAAACAACCCAGTCATGCACACATATGGACACACACAACACACGTTTTTGACATGCCTGACCCCTTAGAGGTTCTGAGCGTCATGTCACTCTGCAAATAACCTTACTAATTCCCTGCTAGAAAAGTAAAGAAAATCATGCGTTTGCTGATCAGCATTTAGTTCTTTCACTGTAATTTTTTGTTTCTGCTCTGTTGTTTTTTAACCTGGTAAAGCACTGCTCATCCAATTATTATATCAAACAAAACCTTCCCTTACTTGGTCAGTTCAGAGTTAGCCCTCCATTCTGTGCTTAGAGTTATTTTCTGGGTTCCAGGTGGCACTTCAGAAATTTCTCACTTCTGCTACTAATTTCTGATTCCCATTCAATTTCACCGAGTGAGAGCCATTTGAAAGAAAGACAGGACAACTCAAGTTTGGCTAAAGATAAGCTTTGCTCAAAAAAATTAATGGCAGTTGAAAATACCATAAGATAAAGGTCAATTATTAGTAGTATTGAGGGCACATGCAATAGACCTCTGTCTAAAGAGATGTGCAGTTAATGATATTTGGGGAAAGTATCTTTCACTGCTCTCAGTGGCCTTTTACACTAATTGTCATACTTCTCCTCTTTTTCTATCAACATCTTTATTTAAGTCCTGGATAAAGAAGAGCTGTGTTATGGCTCTGGAAACAATATGCAGACTAAAACTCATTAAGAGTGCGTAATTCAAAGCAAATACATTATGAAATGCCCTGACATTCACCAAGGATCACTGTGGCAAGACACACTGGATCTGTCCACTCCAAAAGTCACTAACAAACTTTAACTTCTCTATATGATTAATATCTTGAACATATACACTTTAAACATCTGAAACTCACAAATTCTAAAACTTCAGAAGCTTTTGGTTTAAAGCTGTATCTTTTTAAAGTTCTTTTCAAGGTACTAACATTTGCCTTTACAGCATCATTTTCATCAATTTATGTCTGGCTCTACTTTATGCCATTCAGTTGATGTTAGTGCAACATCTCCACAGTTTCTACAGTGCATTCTAATCTCTTAATGTGTCAGTGTTTAAAGGCTTTTGGATTGGCTGCAATCACCTTTCAGATTATCTTATTATTGATTTTTAGGGCAAAACACAGAGCATTGGTGTACAAATTTAGATACTGCAAGCAATGGGCTCAGTATATACACTGACAATCTGTCCTGCTTCAACTTTTTCATGGTATTGTACAGAGGCTGACACAATTCTTTCTACAAACAAACCACAACAAAAAAGTGTAGAACCAAGATAGAGGTGATGACTGATAGGTCTTCTGAAAAACTCCTCAGAAAGCTATTCTGAAGGCTCTGGAAAGGGGGAAACAGAGGCATATTGGTACGCACAGGAATGACAGGGATCCAGATGCAAGAAACAGGATGTGAAAGACATGAGATGAAACCGAGGTGAAGATGGAGAGGAAACAATCAATAAAGGCCATCTGAATGCAACAAAGAGGGACATGGTGTCTTCCAAGATCAAACTGATTATTTAATATGATAATTAAATTAAACTAGATTAATCAGTTCCGTCAAAATATGGATCCTCAAACCTTTCACAGTTAATTTTGTTTTGCCAAGTTATTCCTTTCAGAAAAAGAATATTGAAATGCTTCTTGTCAACACTTTTCTGTTTCACAGATAGGTTCCGATTTTTGTACAGAAAAGCTTTTGTTGTTTTGGGCCAAAGCTATTTAGATTTTTACTTAAAAATAGGAAAGTATGCCCTAATTTTAACTAAAAATAAATCGATTTGCTTCCTTGTGTTGTGTTTTCATCCATTATCTTAAACGAAGCAGAGCAGAACAATAAGTGAACTAGAGGTGCTAGAGCTGGTGAATACCATTTTTTCCTTTCAGAATTCAGCACTTGTTTCAGTGCACCTATATGGGCTAATGGTCTCGTTCTGGGCTAGGTGAAACCTTTTGCTTGCTTGACATATTCTAGGTCTGCTCACAAATATAACAGATTCTGTATCTTGACCAAATTCCAAAATCAATATTTAATGATTTCATCTAACTTCCCAAAGCAGTAGCAGTCTCTTTCTTTATGTTTCCATACACGCTGAATTTTTGAAAAGGGGCCAATTATGCTCCCAAAAGAGCAAGTGTGCTATTTTTAGCTATGGCAGTGACTCACAGAATAGAGTTGAAAAGCAGACATGCCAAAGAAGTTTTGCTAAAAATATATTAATAATTGATAATAAATATATTAATAATTGATAATATTCACACATATGTAATCAATAGCCCTCTGCTGCAAAAGTGAGCATGTGCATCCAGTTTGTTAAAGCCTTCACTTTACTCATTTTAAAGAAGATCAGTGGTCTTCTAGCTCTCTTTTCAGGGAACAAGACTGAAGTGCACCCTCAAAGGAATCAAGAGAAAGTGCAGCTGTGCTATAACATGATGGATATATTCCTTTAGACTAACAGCAGGATAATCAGCCATATATTTTTGTACCTGTATCAAATCTGCAGTGCACACAGTGATGTCAGAGTCCAAAGCCTGTAGAGTATCATGCTTTTCCCAGATGCAAAAAACAGCGCCAATAAGAAAACAATGAGTGGCCCATCTGCATGTTGATACTGATGACTTTCTGAGGAGTAATGACGATTTTTCTGAGAAGACAGGTATCTACATCATGTTCCTGACCATACCTTCTCCAGAGGAAGAATGAAATGGGACTACTCAAAAGCAGTGAGTAGAGTACTCAAAAACAGTGAGGGACAATGATGGGAAAGCAGCTGCAACAAAACTTTGGGTGAGCTGCAGGTTTCAGAATTGATGTGACTGTACATCTGGGGAAGCCTTACATTACCTTAGGGTAATATGGGGAACTATGATAATCACAGTGCCCAGGCTACTGATTTCATCTGTCTGCCCATTCCAGTATTGCTGTACTACTTTTAATATAATAGAGCTACAACACTGTGTTAAAAGGGGTCTCAAAGAAAGCCTGCAGGGAGACTGTAGTCCAGCGATTCTGCTCCTCTTCTTGTTTTTTTCTTTCTGCAGGAGTGCAAAGAGGGCAAAACAGACCGCATCCCTCTTCTGCAGGTCGGTGTGTGAATGGCCAGCAGCACCCAGAAGAGCAACTTCAGCGAAAACCCTATTCAACCTTGAAAAGCTGAGGCTGAGGAACACATAGTGAACCAAGAAACCATAGGGAATAGAGCTGCCAAACTCTTAAAACTCTCAATGGAGCACATGACAACTGAGATTTTTCAAAAGCTTATAAAAGCAAAAGGCATTGCCCTGGCACTGGAACAATGGCTATCCACTTGTTCTGTTTCTAGTTATTGCTCTAAAGTGCAGACACACTAAATCTCAATGAAAAAGTTAAAAATGAACACAGTCAAACATCTTTTTTTAACCTAGACTCAGTTTAAGAAATGGCTGGATGGAATCTTCCTAAAATCTTTTTTAAAGCAAGTTACACGGAAAATTTCAGACCAAATGTTTAGCTCTTTGGCAAGGTTATATGTAACTGAAAGCAGGACCTTAAAATGGGAAACACTGGGAAACCTTAACTCAGGGAAGTACTTCCAACTGAATCTCAATATAATAACTGAAATTGCCTAAGTGGCACTGGTCGTTAAAGCTCAAGAGAAACACAGGTTCTAAATTAAGCATTTATTTATGTTTATACTTTTCAAATACCTCATCATTAAGAGCATTATTTTAAAACTACTCCAAAAATGAAAAGACACACAAATAGATTTCTAACTCACAGACTTTAAATTTCTCTTTTCTAACAGACAACCCATCAACTGAGCAAACACCTAGCCAAGGTTAGGTCACCTTCTCTTACACTGGGATCCTATATGCAAAGGTCACCTGAAAGCATTTCCACAGTTGGCTTCAAATTTCTTATCGTTTTTAGCCCTTATTACATTCACAGACAAACAGGCTCCTCATAACCGGGACAAAATTCTCTCCTGACGTTGAAGACACAAGGTATATTCTCTGTACCTACAACTGCACTTAACCAGTCAGTATACCGCTTTTCTCCCTCCTGATGGTGTCTGTGTAAGAAAATCAATCAATATGGGAAGTGCTGCAAGTATCTGGTCAGTTTACAGAAATTTGAAGTCTCTTCCTCTGATACTCCTGACCCCTTGCAATTTGAACTCAGGTTGCCTTTCATCTCAGTGATTATACTCAGTTTTACTGCCTTTTAAAAAAATGAGGTGCATTGTCCCTCCTCTGAATGGATCAGTGCTATCAGAATTCACTGAAATTCTTTATCTGTTCCCAGTACTACCTTGTTCCAGCCTTGCCTTCATACGGGAAAAGACAAGTGAAGTACGCAGCTCATCTGGAGAGACATGTGAGAAAACACAGATTCTCTCCAGAGCTATACCACAGAGAAAAAGCAGAAAAAAAGCAGATTAATACTTCCACTTCAGGTGCTATTTCTAACTCATGTACCTGTGGTTTATTGTATCATGGATTGGAAAACACACATTGGCTTATCAATAGTGGAACATGCAGTTTGCTTGGGGATGTATAATTTATTGTTTTGGCAACAGTGAAGCAGCATAAGAATTTTTTTATTTGGCTTCTCCATAGGAACATGGCACAAAGCACACTGGAAAAGATGCGTCATACCAACTGTCTTTTCTGACTCTGATTCATCCAAATCCTGAATCCAAACCTTTATCAATGAGAGAGGTCTTTTTGATATCAACAGCGGATGGTACTATGTAATGCAAAGTTTATTTTTAGAAATAATACTGCTACCTGACTAAATACTTTACACTCATAGCTGTTGGTTTACAACTAGCAAAATTCATCATTGTATAATGAATATGAAAAAGGTGCAATACGCAAGCAAGCACTTATTCATAGCACCTAAGGGGATACTAGATTCACTGGGAACTGATCAGATAAAACAAGCGACTACCTGAATACCACAAAAACCCATAGCATATGAAGATTACGTGATGGCTTTCTCTGTGTGAAATAGAAGTTTCATGTCTACATTTCTGCACTATGACCCAAGAGGATTCCAAATAGGAATTTTAAAACTCAGTTGCACTTTGGTTCCTGAAGGAAAACTTGCCAATTGATATTCCAATACTGGACTGAAAAAGTGGTTCATAAGAAAGGTGTGTTCACATTAGATTAAAATAGAGTCCTAAGAAGATTACCTTCCCAAAACTCTTCATTGCCAGGATTTCAGAGGCAGATTCCAGTTGGAAAAGCCAACTAAGTGGAAGATTCAAATCAGTAGGCAGGTAAGAGAACTGGGTCCTATATCAGCTATTTGCCAGTCCTACTGTATGGGGCTTATCAAAGCAAGAAAAGTGGCAGGTTGGAGGGGAATTCTGTTTTGTTCATTTTCCATTGGTTTAATGTATTTTTGCTTGTGAGTTATAGCAACCTCTTGGCTGTTCAAGCTCATACCCAGGCTGGGCTAGTGTGCTCTAAGCCCTCCGATGTCTCCCAGGAACAGAAGTTGGCTTCTGGGGAAAACTGACCTCTTGGGTTCAAAACCCTTCCACTGTATAGTTTATGGCATCCATTTTTCCAGCATGCAGTGGAATAAAACTATACATTATTCCAGAAATATTCGAAAAGTATTCAGAACTAAGTGCTCCAATTTGCTGCATGAAAAGCATAATTAACCTTGCAAAACCCTTTTCCAACTAATCTTAAAAAAATCTCATATAAACATTAGCATTACTAGCACAGACACTAATATAGAATTTAAGGAAGAACCTATGCAAATGCAGACTCTATCTGAATGAAAACTAGTTCCAGTTAGGGCCTTAAGCTGAACCATAATATCAGGTGTCCTTTATATGCCATATATTTTTACAAGTATTGGAGGAAATAATTCAGAGGGCTTTATAATTTCTTTTTGTATGCTTTTTTTTTTTAATTCCTACCTTTTATTTAGTATCACCTAACTCCACAGGTATCACAGGAGGAAATTATAACTTGCATCTTCAAATAAGTAAATGAATAAATAATGCAAATCAGAAACTGCTTAAAATCAACTAAATAGATTCATACAAACAAATCCATGACATTAAGATTAAATAGATTATGAAATGATCTCCTTGCAATACTAAAGACCTTATTCCATAATCTGTCACTTACCCAGACCAAATGTTCCCACTACCCTAAGTATGAAGCCAGGCTAATTTACAGAAGAAAAATCCAACATTAGGGGAAAACTAGAAATATTTCTCCCCCTAGATGTTTTTTGTTGTTGTTTGTTTGTTGCATTTCCTGATGGTGGCTTTATTCAGAAGGTTAGCTGTAAGTACTCATAGGCAAGGAAAGTTAGTGAATGGAATGCAAATGAGGTGGTGAAATGCATTAGAGCACGTTTATGGTATCATTAACATCATTTGTATCTATTCAGATACATAGCCTAAGATAGTTTTGGAAATAAGTGAGAACCCTTCATTTACTGAAATTAAATAGAATCTGAAAAAAAGGCAAAATTGATGCATTTTCACCCTGAATCTCTTGTTAATACCATGGAACAGAGCACTTCAAATACAAAAAGTGACTAGGATATATATACACATACTGGCACATTTTGCCTCCATCACTACATGTGAAACTTCAATACATTCTTTTCTTTGTTCCTAAGATATCTATTATCATAGCAACTATTAATTTGGAAAAAAAATACTAATCCAGAGGCAGTATCCTGGATTTCCCAATAATACACTCACCAAAGTACACTTAGAACAAAGGCTGTGTAAAGAGCAAGCTTCTCAGTGTGTATTAAGATATCACAGTCAGCATTAGCTTGGCTGTAGATATTCTGTGCAGTAATACTTTGAAACTTTCAGTTATAGCAATGATTTGTTAGAAAATTCTCACAAAATGGCATATAGAGATACAAGCTGCAAATTACAAACAACATCAATTCATTAAAAAGTAATTATAAAAACTTTCAGCAGATTGAAGTTTTGGTGCATGTAATTTTATCTGTATAAGCAGATTGTTTAGAATGAACTTAAATATTTTACAGCGGAGATTGAGAAGAGATTGAAAAGAATGTTTTTTGAAATAATAGCATTACATTAACTTTTCAAATAGTTTTGTTTCTAACAATTGCATTAAGAAAATCTAATTATAATGATACAAGTGCTCCACTACTTAAGATTTTATCAGCTTTTCAATTACAATTTCTTATTTTCATGGCTGTAACTCAGCAGCAAAAATAATATTCTGTGTTGAATATCAGCCCATGGTTTCTTCAAAAAAGCAACATTAAAAATGGAAAAATAAACCTGCAGCTACGAATGACATACAATTTGAAATGACTATTATCCACAAAATTTTTACTTTCTTCAAAGGAACTGAGTGCCCTCAAGGAAACTGATTGTTCTCAGAATTTAACAGAATCAATCTCTTAGCATTTAGAAACATCTGAATTCAAGCAGGATTTGGGGTGCAGCACTACACCTTAGACCTGCATGTATCATCCAACACAGCATACAGTAATGTAAAAGGTTCTGAACCACAAATTACTTGATAAATCTCCAGTATTTCTGGTGTTCCATAAATATGTTATTGATACATATTAGACACAAAGAGAAAAATCCTGCAGTTGACAAAATGCTTATAAAATAGAAATTTTCTGAGCTAAAGCTAAAAGGACTAAGGAGCTACATTTATCTACGGTTTTTAAAGCTGTGGAACTTAACCCATTAGAAGAGATAGACTTCTCATTTCAACACACAGAAGTTGTGAATTTTTATTTTTCATATTCTACTACTTTGTGTTCACACTAGCCTAGCAATGTCCCAGTACTTTTTTTACATTCAAGAACGGATGCTGCAAAAAGGAGCCTGATGAATGCAAGAAGTGACCTACAGTAGCCTGCAGAGTACAGCAGATCCTGGGGAGCACTCTGAGGGCACCTTATGCCAATGTGAGGATACTTTAAGCCATTCAGTGGAAACCACCTGTGCTCACCACCATTTCAAGTTATTTCAAAACTCTGAGTACTCTGCCTTCATCACCATGGTGTCAGCTTTCCTGCATGTAAGGGGAGCGCACTGATCTTTCCTGACTTCAGAAGGGTACTGTGAATTTCTAATACACAGAGTGTCTAAAGCACTTTGAGATCCCTGGATAAAAGGTGCCAGATAAGCGAGAAAAATCCATCTGTATGATTAAATTTTTTTTTTCCAGAGTATAGCTCAGATCTTACTTTGCTTCCAGTGCCAGTGCAATGATGCCTGCAGCCATAGGTGCAGAGGCTGAGGTTCCCGTATGGCTGTCTGTGCAACGCTGTCTCAGGTCTGTGGTGATCTGGAAGAAATTGAATGTGTGAAATTTAGAACACAGCTTCAGAAATCAGAACAGGTTTCATTTGCTTGAATGAGTTGCCTGTAAGTGGAGGGTATTTTCTTTTTTCGCCACAAAGAAGGAAAAAAGCCTTCTGAGTACATGATTTTAGATGTTCATTTTCTACTCAGAGCTTGAAGACATTCGTGAACTTGGAGAAGTGTTCTCTGTATCGCACTGAAAACATAAGTTAGTCTCAGTTTTTTTCATGGCATGACCAACAAAAGATGTGTAAACTCAAAAAACATGCACGGGGTTTTATAACAGAATGGTTAGAATTCTGCTCTTCTATTACTTTGCATTTATAGAGCACTTTCCATCCAAGAATCTCAAAGTGCTTTACAAATTGGAACGAATTAAATCTCACAGTGTTCCCATCACACAGATTGTTTATGCCCATTTTTAAGACTGTAAACCAGAGGTATGGATGGGTTAATGGGGTTGCCTGAAGTCACAGTGGAAGTATGTGATAGAACAGAATACAGTCATGCTCATGTTAACTGCTGTACTTAATCCACAGTCCCTTCCTTCCTTCCTTATGCAATAATTCACATGAAATTAAGCAACAATTCATCTGAAAATCCTGAGGTAATCACAAATTTGGCTTAGAGATCTCAAGCCAATTAGTTATTTGTAGCTTTAAATTGTTATATATTGCTTAATTATATGCAACTGCATATTTTAATATATGATCTTAGTGGCTCCATAAAGCCATAATATGCAATAGCAACTAAAAAGACACAGTCCTGTACTTAGTGTTAGGATGTTCCTACCTCATAAAGAATTTTAGGTTGATATTTTCTGTAAGGCAATAAATCACACACAAAAATGTATTCACTCTGAAGCTGCTTCTTTCAGGCAAGATTAATCTAAAGTGATTCTACTGTAAACTCTTCTTTCTGGAGAAGTGGTTCCTAGCAAGAGCAAGGCAGTGGAGACAAGAAGTCATGACCACCTAACAGATGCTCAGGTGAAATCCATGCAGATGTTTCCATTTAATTTAATTTACTAGTGCTATACTTCACTTGCAACACAGACACCCACAAAAAGACGGGGGAAGGACTGGATCACAGGAGAGTGGGAACCAAAACACACAAAAAAGTACAAGATGTGTAAAAATATCTGTCTAGTTTCAAAACTGGAAGCTACTCAAAGTATGATCTTAAAAAATAGCCACGTACCATCTGAGCACATTACAGACAGTTGCAAATAGGACATACAGGTTTTATACATATACATTCACAGTATTCAGCAGTATATGTATTACATATTTGGTATAAAACTGCTGAAAGTTTTAATGACATGTAAACTTGTGCAGGCTAATACAAAGGACTTCTATAAAAGAAGTTCAGAGGACCTATGAAATGATTGTTGAAAGCAAGTAGTGACTAAGTGAAACAAAATGGAAGGTTCTAGACGTTGAAAAACAAGGATTAAACCACTTATAATGTCATACCCTTAAATTACTGGACTTACCAAAGGCCAGACTCAAGGATACTGAAGTCTAGAAAGAACCTTTTTTTCTCTATTATTTAATATCTTTCATATATGTATATGCATTATTTTTTTCATCTTTTACCAACTAAAAGATGATCCCTATAAATAAAATGCTCATATAATTTCTTTATCTCTTGCATCCTCTCCTATCAGTTGTTCATAAATTTAGACAAGGAAAATTAATGGAAAACCTATCTGCATCCACATCCCATACATTCCCTGAAAATGTTAAGAGATGAAACAGCAGCAGGAACCACCCTACGACTACACTGCCTATGTGTGCAGATGCAAGGAGTGGTTTTGGAGGTGAACAGCCAAGGCTTACAGGATGATAGGCACACAAATAGTGACATGAAAGCATCAGGTAACTCCTTTGGAGAAACAATGGTCAAAACAAAAGGTGGGGAGTGGAAAGGAGACCAGGAAAAAGGGAGGGCAAAAAGGACAGGTCCATGCTTGTCCCATTCCTGGCGAAGGAACTTGTCCCCTGCCAAGAAGTGGCGCTTCTTGTCCACTTTCCAAAGAGGACTGAAGGATATCAGTGCCTGCAGGAGTTCAGGCAGGGAGAAGTGCCCCCATGACGGCTTTGCATTAAGGGACAGCCTTGTGTGTGTCGTGAGACAACACTGTACTGTGCTATCTGCATTTCTCATCCTCTGGAAGAAGAACACGCTTCAGTTTTTATTGCCCTGTACCTACAGACATCAAGCATAATAAAAGCATGACATCTCTTTATTCTGCAATGGGGTCTCGTGTCCCAAGCAGACATTGTGGCAGCAGTCTGGACTACAACCCCTTATGGCTCTCTTTTGCACAGCAAATACTTCAGCAGAAAACGTGTAAAGAAAGCTTCCTAAGTGGAAATCCCATTTGAGCTATTTCAAAGGGAAGTTGCTGACAGGAGCTGAGATGTTTAGGTGTAAATTACCTCAAAGATCTAAGGCGTGCTTTTCGGCACTATGGATTCAGTGTCAGAGATGTCTTGTGTCTATAGCTCATGAAAAAAAGAGAACAGGACCACCAACAGGCAAGTGAGTTTTGAGAAGAAAAATGATGCTCCRGATTCCTGAACCGCATGAGGGCAACATCATTAATCACAAAAAAAGGACGTGACACTTGACAGCCCCGTGAAGCTGTCATTATAGTCTGTGAGCTGTCATTCCCCTCAATAGTGTGGAGAGGAGCAGCAATTTCTGATTCTTTTGTTGTGTACAACACATCTATATGCTTCAAATACTGTAACAACTGCTGATCTATGAAAACACCGATTGGATTACCCACAATCAATCCATGTAATATTTCTAGGACCCTGAGTTACATCTACTTCTACCTCTTCTGAATCAACCAGATTTGACTGAATGCAATGACAATGTTTCTGGTGCTGGTGTAGTTTAATCAACATGAGATTAACAGCCTAGGACACCTTGATGAAAGTCAGAAAAAAGTTACAGCAATCATGAAAATGTACTGTAATCCTTGCCATATGTAGAAGTCAGGCAGCTTTCAGAAAATGCACAGATTTATTGAAGAAAAACTGTAGAAACATACTGTAATAGTTTTGAATAAGCAATTTGCGCTGAAGATTTAAGGAGATGCCATTCCTGAATAGTTAATATTAAGGCTGTACCATCAATCTCCTCATAGTTTCATCTATTGAGAGGTTAATGATTGAGGTCAAAAATAGGATTTTCCTTAGTAGACAACATGCTCACTCTTCCTGTCCTAACCCTCTTATTCACTGATATTTCATATTTCATGGCTTCAGCCTTCTGAACTGATTGAATCATTTTTTACCTGTTTCTGTAATTCCTCAGGATATGCTGGTTTCTACCAACCTGTGTCCCTGAAGTGACAAGGGTTTAACAAAAACCATCTGCTTTTTCCCACATCCTTGGTGTTTCTTTATCTACTCAAAGCTGAAGGTGCCATGTTGTACCTCGATACTCTGCAAGAGTTTCTGAACAAGACCAGATTATTTGTTTGTGTTTTAAGAACTGAGATTTTTTTTGTTGATATTTGTTTCAAGTTCTGTTTAGAGCAAAAGCTTGTCAGCAAGACAGAAATATATCTTAAAAGAGAAGGAAATTCAGCAGATGAAACTACTGTTTTATGGAGTAAAGAAATAGTACAGATGGGGTTTTTAGTGGATGAGTCACATCCAATAGGTTTACAAATTTTATCTGTGAGGGATTTTCACCTGCAAATTCACTAACACTTTCAGAAATTATTTTAAAAAGGAATTCAAAGGAATTGTGATGCATTTGTGCAACATCTTTGACACACTGAAGGCCAAGATGAATAACAATACCTAGGTTGTACTGAACATATTCTAAGATGCCTATTCTAAGTAATAATGCAAAGCTGCATGGGCCCAAGTGGGAAAACTATCTTCCAGGTTTGTCCTGCATTCAAAATAGCAGAGAAGAGAAGAATAGAAAAAATACATTGCCAAATGTATGTCTTTGGCTATTGCTTCTACACTCACTCTGTTCTGAAAGATGACCTCCATAAAGAAGTATATTTTTACAGTCTTTACCTATCTTTCATTTGCCTTTGTCCCAGAGGGTGAGTTTCTGCACCTCTGCCTGCGCTTTGCAGATGCACTTGAAAAGACCTAGAAATAATACAAGTTCTTGTCTCTAATTGTCTATGTAAAAGGCATACATGCAACTGTCTCTGAAAAATGTTTGTATGCTTTGGATGTATATAATGCAGCCAAATGTTGGAAACTCAGTCCATAATGGGCAAACATTTACTGCAATACAATTTGGACCAGCATCAAGTTAAGTGTATGGTGAGTATATTCCTTGGGCCGCAGACAGCAGGACTCATGCAAGATGCTAACATCAGTGTGTGTTTCACTGTGACTGTCAGCTCAAATTGTTACAAACCAGAATTTGTTGTCATTTACTTTAGTCCAAAGTCAGTAAAAATAAGCTCCATGTGGAAGAGTTGTGTAAATGAGATTATTCTCCTATTTACTAAGCTAATTATGATTGTACAAGACTGAAAAACCTCCAAAATTGCAAAACCTCCTAAAATTATGTTACAAGCCACATTTGTAACAATTACAAAAACATGCAGTAACATGAAAAGGGGAAAAAAATTCTCTGGGTACTTATAAAAGTGTGGGTATTTTTATTAATCCACATTGAAGCCAAAACATTTTAATAAGAATTTTTACTTGTCCCTTTCTAATCCACACAATGAGTTCCTAACATGTTCACTTGGTGACTGTTTGGGTATCCACCTCATAATATACTCTGCACACATTGGATAGAAAAATAGAAAAGGAAAAAAAAGACATTAGAATTGGAGACGTTTAAGGAAAAATAAGCAGGAACTGGAGAATCTGACACTATAAAGTAGCATCCATGCACTATAAAGTAGTAGCCATGCACAGTCCCTTAATATCACATCTACATTTCTGTACTACTATGTTGCAGAATCTCATATGACATCAGAGTTTGTTCTCAGTTACATGTGAGTAAACGAGAATGAGTTCATTAATTTTGATTGCAAATCCCGTGTCAGGTCACTATATTTTTTCCTGATTTACTGCAGTAGTCCTTATTTTTTTCTATTTTGAATATGAGAATCCCACTTTCATAAACTGAACCATCATACGTCTTGATTAAATGTTGTTACTCTTTTCATGTAATGGCATGAACTTAAGCTCTGCATAGCTAATCTGTATATTGCATTTAAGTTAATATGCATAAAAGAATTTGGAAAATTGAAATTTAACAATAATCTTTAGTTCTATCATTACTTGTCACTTTACACTTACTGCAAGCTGTGGATTCTTCTGCAGAAAAATAGGAAGACAATTTCTACCTCAAAAAGGGTAGCAATCTAAATAAGAGGTGAGATATGATGCAGTGAAAAGGATGTATGATCCAGCAATGAAAATGAGCATGCATCTTCTTTGTCCTAGACTCTTTTAGCATTTTATAGCAGTTGGAAAACTTTGTGCTCAAAATTTTCAGTTCTGTGTTCTGTTCAGTTCATGTTTCAGTGGAGTCTTCTTTCCAAAGGAAACGAGGTTTGATAGGTCTTTTGGAGGAGTGAATTTTAGTAGACAACTTGGAGAAGAGAATGAAGATGTTACCATTATTGCTTTCAAAATGATTGCTCACACTACGAGCAAGAGAGACGCACGGGTGAGAGCAATGCCCCACTCTCGGTGAGTGGGTGTATGCGTGTTGAAAGGACTTGGAAAAGTTGCAGCTGGTACCTGAAATTGCTCAATACTCTCAGTTTAAAGGGTTGATTCCACAATTTCATGTCATTCTCACTGGACTCTGGCATAACGGGAGCACAGGGTTGTTCTCATACAGGGATAACTGGTTTGCATACAATGCAGACAGAAAGCTGTTCACTGCACTGAGTGCGCACTGCTCTGCTTTGTCACTGAAGGTGTTGGGAGGGGGAACAGGCTGCCTTCAAATGCAAAGTACCAGCAGAAAACACCTTGAGCTAGGTTATGTGCTTCAGAAGTCAACTGATTTAAACATAGTATGGGAAAGAGTGGTGGATGACATATTTATGGTCTGACTCTCTTACATTTGTGATCAGGAAACCACTTGGCAGGCCCATCACCAAAGTTGTCTGGCCCAAGACTAGTCAGGCTGTGAATTAAGTTCTGGTAAATGAAGGGTCAAGAGACTTGGGTAAATTTTTATGGCTGTTCAGCATGTGTATGCTTTTATTATTCAGTGTGCACAATGAGGAACTTTATTGGTGTAATCTAAAGTTGCCATATGCAACTGAATCACTCCGAAAATAATGGAAGATCTGATTAATCAATACCTAGAGAATTGATGGATTTCAATTAAAAGGTATTTTTGCTTATCTGTAATACTCCAGTCTTAGATCTCGAATGGAGACTCCAAATTAAGAACACTTTTGAAGCAGCATATCTTTACACCTTTTCAATAATGTTTACATAAAATCTTTTCATTACTTTCCTAATTCTGGGATAATGTCCATTCATTCTGACTATAACAATTGACCATTCATTTGTAAAGTATGTCTTTCAAAACCTTACAGTAAAATATAAAACTGCAATACGAGCACAATGTCATAAATTCTAAATGATGAGTATTATACTTCAGTAAACTAAAAAATTATTGAGCTTAATTCTCTTGGTTCCATTTTCATAAGAAAGTCTACAACAATGAAGGTGAGAAAACCTCCAAGCGTTTTTGGTGCTACCATAAGTCAAAAGGGAGAAATGCTTCAAAAATAAGCAATGCTGCCTACAGAAATGGCAATACTGTAAAAGCAGAAAGTCCATGCTAATTGAAAAGAATGGAAGACAATGATCAAGAAAACTCTGGCTATTCAGGCATCAGAGGAATGCACAAAAAATGAAATTAGCTAAGCAGAAAACTACAAATGAGGACTGAGAAAAATAAAATTATTTTACTAGATTTAAGAAAAAACTGAGGAAGGATATACTGGTCCACAAAACAAGTAACGACAAGTGAAGGAAGTAATAAATAAAAAATATGAATGGATAAAAGGTGAAGTGGATAGCAATGAATAAAAATTAGAGGACAGAAGGTGCATAAAGGCGGTAAGGAAAGACAAAGGACAAATGGTGAAGCCTACAACAAGAGCAGAATAAAAAAGATATTTTGTTTTCAAGTATATCAAAACCACAAGAGCTCCCAAAGAGCTCTGTTTTAATTGTACAGAAATAATAGAATAGTTACTAGTACTGTATAGAAAATAGATATTTCACTAAATATTCTCTTTTTGGAAAAAAATCAAAATGAAGTTTTCAGAACATACAATGATAATAAATCATCTTCCTATTTATAACTATTACAATCACTGCTGAAGATAGACATGTTTAAATCAGCAAGTTTGGAAGCATCAAAGACTTTTACAAGAGCTGACAAGAGAACATTTTATACTGTATTGCTGATTTTAGTAAGTCTTGGAACACTGGTGAAGTTCCAGAAGACTGAAAGAAAACCAGCAGTGTCAATATTTTGAAAGGGTAAGCAGCATTGCCCTAATAATTTCATCTATTTGCTAGGTTTTTATCTAGTATAAAGCGATTGATACAGTATTTAAACTAATTGTTAGTTAATTAATTAGTAAGATATTTAATGCTGGTTAACATGAGCTGCTGGAAAACAGAGCATGGCAAATTAGTGCAAAATATACAACAAGATCAAATGCCTGGAAGCTGAAGCCAGAAGAACTCAGACAGCAAGTGAAACATTTTAATGGGTACGGGTAATTAGAACAACTTACCCTAGATTTTAGTGGATTCTCTGTCACTGGAAATTTCAAAAAAAAGATGGGAAGTGTTTGTAAAAATTATTTTAGAGTTGACCACAACCACTGGACTTGAAGAAGGATTCAGGGAAGAATAACCCATAGACTGGGTTATGCAAGAGGTCAGACTGGAGAATCACAATTGTCTCTGTTCACCTTAAATTATATCAGTCTGACTTAAACACGAAAAAGATATTAGTGAAGGTCTTTTAAAGGACAGTAGAGGGAATTTAATCACAGAAGTGAGGAATGCTAGGAAACTGAGAATTTCTTTTCTTTATTATTATTTATCAGGGAGAAAAGAAACGTGCCAGAAACAGAGATAAGGTTTCTGTGGAGAGAAGCAAGTAAAGAACAGAAAAATTACTGGAATGAAGAGGTACCCCAGAACAAGTTTAAAACAAAAATTAGATCATCTGAAAATAAGGAAGGTTCCAAGAAGGGATGGCGAGCATCCCAGAATCCTGAAAGACAAGGCAGACAGTATTAAAAAAATAGCTGCAAGAATTTTTAACTCCTTACTGACAGCAAGAGAGGTATCTACTAAGGACCAGAAAGAAGCTAATATAAAACCCCTGCTTAAAAAGAGAACATGGCAGGGGGAACCCACCCAAATTTTCTGACTAGGAAAAATAAAGATCTATAAGTTCTATACCAGAATAAATAAGCTGGGAAGAAGACCATATTTAACAAATCTTAATCCTAATATAAGGGTTTAAAAAGCTAAAAAGAGTAGTAGCAAAATATATTGAACGCACTCTATTTGAAACAGCAAATATACAAAAACACACAAATACCAGTGGTATTGATAGATTATTAAACAGAATTAAAAACAGCTCCTGTTTTTTCCCGCCAAGAGGAGAACTTGATGGAAAATGTATGCAGCCCATTTTGGTATGCGATCAGAAACAGTGCAGTGAAGATCAGCACTGAACTTAACCTTGCTTACAGTACGTCAGCTACCAGGAACAGGCAGCAAGACGAATAATAACCGAGTGTCAATTAATGTAAAAGAGGAATGATGCTGGATCCAAATAAACCTGAGGTACCAGGGAGGTAATCAGCAACCAGGGAGGTGCTTCTAAAATCTTGCACTTTAAGTATGAAAACTAATCAAATCTGGATTAAAAAACAAAAGAAAAGAGGATATGTCCTGAGGTCTACTGACTTACTGAGAGGTTGCACAGTATTGGTCAGGAAACAAACCTGTTTTGGCGGCAATAGCAATAGGATCTTTGAAAGCATCACTGAGAGCTTGCAGCAATTAGGTTAGCAGAAAAATCTAGCATCCTGCCACAACACGCAGAGATACCCCTGTTGACTCAAATTTCTACCTTCAGAACTGGAAGCAGTAGGGTGACAACAACTTAGTAACCCACTTGGGCTAAACAAACTTCTCCAAATACGATTTTTTTCTACTGGTCCATTTAAACAGCATAAATAAGCTATCTCTCCCTCCTTCCCCCAAAAGTCACTATACAAAATACAAAACCATTTATGTAAAAATAATAAAAAAACATACTATTTTCCTGTCGTAGGATTCCCCACTGCTGTATGTTGTAGCTAGCGTGGATGCACATTCTTCCAGATACCAGGGCTTCTTTCCACTTTCAGCTGTGCTGCTTATGGAGATAGTGTAGATGCTATTGGTGTAGCCATCACAGGAGCAATGGTCTCGACTCCTTCCACCATTTCCAGATGCCCAAACAAAAACTGAGCCTAAGCCTCTTCGTCCCTGTTCGGAAATGATACAAAAGATTTGATTAACAGTTGTTCTTTTTCCCCTCGCATAATAGGTCTTTCTCCCCAAAAGGCATTTGAAGAGAGACAACTAAACAGGATAGCCCACTGAGAAGGATCTGAAATAAAAACAGGATCTAGCAGAGTTCAGAGTCAGACATCAAAAAATTCGGAGAACAAGGGGGATGAACAAAGCTTTAGAAACCAAACTTCTATTTAGCTGCTTCTTGTTGCTCAGCATCTACGGTGTCCAGCCTTACCAAGAAAGATGAAGACTCAGCATATGCATTAAGACAGCATACTGAGTTGAAAGAAGAAAAGAAGTAGCATACTTGCAACCCTTTGTAATGCATAGTACCTTCCTTTTTACTAGGGCTCTCTTAGATGTTTCTTCTTGGATTGACTGGTGACTCTTGGTATTGTTTGGCAGCATTATATACTGTGGGTCACAGCACAGTGGTTTCACAAATCTTATAAATCAGTGAATCACAAAATAGCTGAGGTGGGAAGGGACCTCTGGAGGTCATCCAGTCCAACCCATCTAGTCCGTTACAGATGCTAAATGCACAACACTACATAAAAGCAAAAATGGACATGAAGAGCCTTATAAATCTATTATCATCAAGCACTAAAATGTCAGTTCAGCAAGATATTTTAAATATATGAATAGTTGGGCAAGTTAGTTAAGCATATTCATAATTTCAGATGAGGACTTAAAATAGGTAACCTCACCTTGATATTAATACACCGAAGATAATTAGCATTCAAAATGAATCAAGATGTATTTCTGATGGTGCTGGTACTCTTAAATAGGCATTGGTATGAAAAGTGAAGATGATCAGCAACCTATATTGCTGACATCTAAATGGGAATTGGGGTTTACCTGATTTATATTTACACATTTCGTAAAGGTGAATGAAATTCAGATTCATGCAACTTGCATGTTCTGCATTAATTATCAGCACTCACTACCTGGAAGCACTCTGTCGTTAGTTCTGGTAAAAAGGTGCACCAAAGGACTAAACTTGTGTTTGATTATTCCAAGTTACGTCACCTTGTCTTATATGACATTCCCTTAAAGCAATGGAACATTTCCCTGTGTCACAGTTAAGCTAATAATCTCACTTATACCTCATTGGTTTGCAACTCATCATGTAACATGTACCTGGTTTCTGTAAGTAGTAGGTCCACTTCTGTACATAAGTTAATATTATAAAGCATACAGCACCACTTTCTGTGCACAAATTAATTACTTGGCCATTTGGAGAGTTCATTTGTTTTCTTCTAAACAAAGTGCCTTTGTGTACCACAAATGACACAAAGACAGCTGTTGGACATCCACCAGGTCAACCTTAAACAATTAGCAATTCAAAGATTCTTTTCATCCAGATGCGCAGAGGGGTTTCATTAGAGTATTTTGTGTTGAGTGTAGCAGAAGCTACATCAATATAAGACAAAAAACCTTGCAGTTCACAATTCAGGCTTGAGGTCTCAAATAGGGATGAATTTCATTTTGTGAGTTTAATAAAAGTATAGTACCTGGAGAGACTCTTCTCTCCAGCACAATAAGTTAAATATCAAATTCTTCTGGCTAGCGTTTACATAAAGTTATGTCTCTAAAATGCAACTTCTCATTAAAAAAACATGTCAAGCAAAGAAAAAAATCCCAGGGTGCCAAGTTAAATGTATTATGAAATCCACATTTTCCAGACGAGATCAGTCTGAGCAGCTAGGAATTGTAGCTATTTCAACTTCTTTCTATTCCTTTAATTGATCCTAGCTACTACACTGATAAAAAGATGCAAAATAATAACCTTTTGTTGCTGTTTTAAATGTTAGGCTTTTTGAAGTGCTCTATTCATATCTTACAGCTCTCCTTCCCCAAATTATGAACTCCAGTCAAATCAAAATCCCCTGTCAGGTTGGGCTTCATGTTCTAGTTGCTCTTCTGAGCTGGCTGGATCTGATCCAGAGCCTCCCGAAGGCAGCGGGACTTATTTTGCTAACTTCACTGGGTTCAAATTGGTTTATGAACCACTTCTCTTTCATTCTACTGTCAGGTCATCTCCCTTTGGAGATCTTTATTTCTTACCCCTCCATCCCTGAAAAAAATCTGAGGAGATGAGAGAAAGGGGAATTGGAAAGATTATTTCAGGCATATTCATCCATTTATTATCTCACCAGATAAAGGAGCCAGAAATTAGGGTCCTCTGTATGTATGTTGGGAGTAGGATGGAGGATTACACTAAAGACACGCCGCTTCACCACTTTTTGGTGTGCTCCTGCTTTATTTTTACTGGTTGTGTTTTGGTTTGATCTCATAATCTCTTGCAGTTAGATCACTCTTTCCATCAATATTCTATTATTTGCTCTCTTCTTCTGCCTCTTCAATAGCTGTTTTTGGCTTGTCTGTCAATTCTGACATCTGTTTCAGAGCCATGTACACTTTCCTGTCTGATCCTACACTGCTCTTAAAAAACAACTCCTCTCTCTTATATACACACACAAGAACAATGTAATATATGTTTATATAAATAGAATGCACAATACAAAACATTTCACATGGACAGACTTCTAGCTCCCAGCCTAGTCAAAATATTCTATCAAAACCTTTTCTGATGAATTTTGACAGCAGTGTTGGTTATTTGCCGAATTTTACAATTTTTTTCTTCTTACGTGTTCCCCCAAACCCAGTACATTACCCAGAGGTAAGGTACCTACAAACTGATGCCTATGGGAAATTCAGACTAACCCACTGATACAACCAAGAGAGAAGAAATGGGAATTCAGGGTAATCAAACCACAGATCCAAGGAGGAGAAAAATGGAATCTATCTTAACTTTTTGTCAAAAAGTCTGTCTCGCACATTTTTTTAAAATGTGTTAAAAATGATTTCTCAAAAAGTTAGGCATAGGAAAAAAATCCTCTCAATGATAGTCCATCTGTAATTTTTTGTTGTCATCATTGCTGATCAGTCTGCAAAGAACAGTAAAACATGATTTGTCCCACTCATGCACTGAAAACCATTTCACAGCAAGCTAGGACTATACTTCACATAAATTTTGCAGGAGCAGCCCTTGAATTATTAGCTTCTTTGCACAGAAAGTATGTCTATATTTCTTTAGATGCTTACTTATGCTAATGTACTAATCATGAAAAATGAGCTGAAGAAACAGATATATGAATACATTTTGGGGTCTGAATGCTCCAGTTCAACAATCCTGAAACATGCTGAAAACATGCCCCTGGATGCTAGAAATTCTGCAGCGCAGTATTTAAAAATAATAAACACCAATTTAAAATTTAATAGTAATGACAGGGCATTAAAAATAACTAACAGCTATCTGCACCTGAACTAACATGCTAAGTAAGTTATTTTGTAAACAATTGATATATATTTTTTAAATTAACGTCTTCTACAAACACGTAAGTATCATCATTGTTGTTGTTCCAATAAAAAATAAGTACCAGGTATAATTGCCTAATGGAAAAAAAATATTCTCTAATACATACATAGAAAGAATTCCAGTTCCTCTAACACATCACAATATAGCATGTGTAACAACTCAGAGTTTCATGGAAAACAACAGCATTACCTTCAGTCTAGAAAACACGCTAAAGAGCTTGTTCCTAAAAGCTGTTTGGTAAAGTAAATGGCAGGCTTAAAAAAATAAATAAATGAAACCCCAAACTAAATTCAACCTGACCAAAATAATGTGTCAAATAAGTAAGTTCTGGTTTTCATTTACTGCCTATTGTTAAACTACCATTTGGTTTCCTCCTTCTCCCTGTTTCCTCACACCCTACTTTTAATTCAACAGACCCAATCATGCTCAGGAAATTATAAACTTGCTAGTAACTCTTTATACCAAACAAGTAATAAGAGCAACAGCATCAGCTGTCCTACTGTATGTGAATGCCATTTCCAGTTGGTCTCCTTTCAATACATAAAGTTAAATAACAGACATTTGGACTGTGTTACAAAGTAAAGATAAACACAAATGCAAGGCACTCTGTAGCTTTTATTGTTTGTCTAAATCTATCATCTGTCATGCGCCAGATGCCCAAGGGTGTCAAGATGAAAACTGAAGTCTTGAGCTGCCAAACCATGTGTCATTTATTACTTAAGAGCGAAGGTGTGTTTACAGACCATATGGGTACAACTTAGACAAGAGTAAAAGGAGTTAGTGAGTTATGGCAGAGGCACAGAACGGGATGGATCGGGACGCAGCACGATATCCTTAGGGCTAGTTCCAGTGACGTTAAAAATGCATTAACTCTTTCTTCAGGCACAGCGTTGTATCTGCTGTTATCTTGCACACGCAGTGATGGTTACTGACTCCCTCTCACAAACTCTGTACAGTGTCCATAACTGCACTCGTGCTTGTCAGTGTGCTAGACCACTATGAAACGTTCACCTCTTGTTTTGTCTCCTTCCTTAAATTGTATAAAAGGTCAGATCATTAAAAAAACCCCTACCCCTCCGTTTTAAAAAGAGAAAAAGTGTTTCACTGACAGTAACTAAGACTTACTATCGACCTAGTCACAGTCCAATTTTCTAGTACATTTCCTGGAAAAGCTGTTGTGCACAACACACAGCTGAAGATCCTGAATGAAAAGGCTCTGGACTCAGGTCATTGACAAAAAGGCCCCAGGGCTGAGACTCCACCTGTAAAAGCATGGCACAGCATCTTGGGTCGGTCCCACTTTCTTTTGCTAGTACCTCCTTTCCCTTGGCCAGCAAGTTGCAGGGGGGGGTAAGTGATATGAAAGCTTTTTTTTTTTTCCAGTTTGACAGCACTGAAGGGTTAGGCTGCCAAGAATGAGAGCCAGTATGAACATTT
This sequence comes from Apteryx rowi, assembly GCF_003343035.1. Lineage (NCBI taxonomy): Eukaryota > Metazoa > Chordata > Aves > Apterygiformes > Apterygidae > Apteryx > Apteryx rowi. The sequence goes on along the minus strand of NW_020448464.1, from coordinate 288,118 downwards.
TCATAATGACATCTGCAGAATTTCCTAACACTATTAAAAGAACATCCACTGCTCCAAGTGCGTGCGTGCACGTGTGCGTGTGTGTGTGCATGTGCGTGTGTGTACATCTTTATGAGTGACCACCTTACTGGCACTATTATTAGATAGAGGTCTCCACACATTAGTCTAAGGATGATCAGCAGCCCACACATCTCCAAGCTGCTTCTGCAACACACTTCCATCTAATAAAAACAGTTTCTATCTAGCAGGCATAGCTTGAGCCAGTGGAGCTAGATTTAATCACACTATTTTACAAAGTTTAGACTGGCTATCCATTCACTGCTTTACAAGTCAAGCTGCCTTGATGTGGCCTGCAAATCCTGACGCTTTCCTGCCCGTGCTGTGGGGTGGGAACTGAGCTCCACTAATAAACCTCTCTGCTATTGGGTGAGTTTTGCTGTCTCTAAGGAAGTGATCAGATTTACCAAGGGACCAGAAAGTGAATGTGAAGGAGCAGGAAATGCAGAGGAGGATAGAACCACCGACCTGAAGAAATTAGAGGAGCAGGGGCTGCAGTCAGGGAGAGGCAATTTGGCACCAATACACTAGAAATCCCACACCCTGGAGCAGAAAACAAATCATGCAAATATAAAATGGAGAGAGAGGGAGGGGCACCCTATCCACACCTAGGGTCTGAATGTTTAATTTTCTCTATTCTCCCTAAAACTGTTCTAAAATTACGTTAAGCTTCCAAGAACAAACTCTACTGCCGGGAAGCCAAAGCGATTGTGATTGGGAAATTGGAAAAGGAGCCTGTGAGATGATATCTTTCTTTAAAAACTAATTCCCCAGGTGGAAATGTGCATAACCGAAGTCGTGGACCAGAAGTCAGTACTCCTTGTGTCCAGCTCCCTCCGACTGCCGTACTCACTGGGGGCTGGATGCCACTGCCTTGCATTTTGCTCTTGAGAAGCAACATCTCCCAGCTCCTGCTGAGTTTCTACCAGCACACTTAACTGCTAATTTGGGAATGAAAAATACTGTCTGGTACACCACCCTTAAACGCTTGCTGACTCTTCTGTAGACCGCACAATGCTCTCGCTTTAAAACGGTATCTCTCCAGAACAGAAAATCGATTATTCTGAGAGTCCCCAACAGCAATTCTGAAGTGCTATCAGAAGAAAAGGTAGGCAAACAGATTTTTTTTAAATTAAAATAGTCTTTTCTGTGAGTATCAAAAGCAAAAACTCATGAGCAAAAGGAGATGTTTCAGACACCATGAACGCTTTTGAGGCATCCATGCTCTCAGAAAAGTGCACACTTGTGCATCAGTTGCTTAAAACTGTGGGGCTAAAGGATCTGTACGAAGAAATGAGCAGTGTCTAACAGGTGTACATACATAATGTAAATGTGCATGTTTGATGGAACATCTAAAAATTAAGTCCTGTGTTTTTATATTAGCAGTCCCATTTTTACTATTAGGAAAACTAGGAAGTCAAGAAAGACTCTCCTAGATAACCAGAATGGAAAAATCACACAAACAATACACATACAAGGTAGAAAATCGATTATATTTCTAAAAAGCAATGATTATCTTACATTGTTGCAAAGACAAGTTACTGCTAATATAATTAAGCTTTTTGGCTATTGCTGAACAAACTTCTTTACCAAGAAAAAGCATGATAAGATAATTAATCATGACAAAAAGAAGGAAAAACATGTTCTGTTAGCTCATACAATGTGATACCTTCAAAACATTGAAGTGTGAAAATATTTTATGTGCACATAAAAAATAATGTATTGAATAACCACAAGCAACCATGCATTAACACAGTAATTACTGGGATATATCAGTGGAATGTTTCAACATGCATCCTTCCATGTGGTGTATTTTTTATTTTACTCTTCACTAGAACAACAGGTTAAACAGCTCCAAAATATTCCCCACAGAGCTATAATTAGTGCTTAAAGTGCAACCAAAAGAAGTGTTGGCTGAAACCTGAAATCTGAACCTGTGGAATGCTGTAATGAATTTCTCATTTTCCTAAACAAAATACAGCCAGCTACACGGCTGCATGAATCGCAGATCTGTCTTAGACTATCTCTCCATATGATCATTCCTATTGTTGTTTTTGCTGATGTTGTTACTGGGATGAAGCAGGCTGTATAGATCTGTGACAAGAGTTAGGTTTTCCAAAATTTATGTTACACAAAAAGAGTCTCTAGTCAATGATAACTGAAATTGTCTCTGCACAGAAAGCCAAAGTAAACAGGCACTGTACAGAAAGATATCTGTGTTGGGCCTGGACAAGAGATGGATTTCACCCAGCTACTCTGCGGAGAGGATTCAGGCAGTTTTCATTACTTTTATACCGCTGTCTGATTAAACTCTGATTAGAAAGGAGTCTACGGCTACCAGGCCCACATAATTGTAGTTTCAGGAGTTATATCCCACTCTTGCTTATATAAGCTTCAGGTTTTTGTGTCCATAGAACTTTTGAGAGATTTTCTGCAAATCTAGCTCTTTTCAGCAGACGAGCAGAAAATAAAGCCGCATCACGGCTACCTCCCTCTGCAGTGAGGACTGTAGTAACCAAACTGTTCAGTTTCGTAGTGTTTGGTTTGGGAAGAAACAACCCACTTGGGCTTTGTGCAGCGTCATTGCCCTCACTGTCTTATGCCTTACATTTCTGTTAAGTTCTACACAAAGAATACTCTTGAGGCCAAACTTTCAGGCATTTGGCTTGCAGAAATCTGTTTTTTCCTACACGATGCATAGAAATGCATAGATTCTGCTGCTGTTCAAGTTCTAACAGTTTTGTGAGGAAAGGGGATAAGTGAGCTGCCCATACAAAGTAACCAGATTCATATTTCAGAAATGCACTCTCTGACATGCACATACTTCAAGTGTATGGAAAGAGACCCATTTTGCCAAAGTTGCTTTTCAGTACTGGCATTCCAGCTTAAGACTTATCCTACATCAATACTTGTGTGTTTTTTCTATGTTCAAATATATCACCTGTTTCAAGTTGGGCACCCAAAATCAGAGGCCACTTTTGACAACTTGTCCAACTACAGTAATACTATTCTGGCTTGTTACAATAGTTTCCATATATGTGTGAGAGATGGGATGAGCTAATTAAACAGCTTCTGTTTCCAGTACACCTGGTGACATTTTAAGGAAACTGGACATTTTGAGGTATATTTTCCTGTAACTTTCATTCCAAGTATTCCTGACTTTTGGATTTGTATACTCCATTGAATGTAATGTAAGAACGTTTCTGGTACATTATTTCATTTTCTGCAAATTCTTTTTTTGTACTACATGTTAGTCATCCGTGAAAATCTTCACTTTCCAAAAAAGTGAAGGAGGGGAATTTTAAGGTTTATTTTGTTTATATTTTACCAACAGAAAATAATGTGCATGGTATGATATTTCATGCATGTATCACTGAGCCTAAACTCTATTATTTCCATTACTGGAAGATAATATCCCTAATTCTACTTTAGCTGAATGCTGGAAGTTGCTAACTATGTGCAAATTTGTAGATCAAAGAAGAATTATTAGCTTAATGATGTGTTAAGGTTGTCACCTACCCTGAATTTTGCTGGTCAAACTCAGTTTCCAGAAAACTAGATCACATCAAGTATAAACCATACTGGCAGAACCATTAAGGCATCCTGATACGCCTATCAGCCAAATGCAAGGTAAGAACCTAGCAACACAGACTGTAGGTGACACACAGAGGAAAGCAGAGAAACTCGTAGAAAGCAGTGACTCTGAAAGGGAGTTTAGGGTCATGGCAGTTAACCAGCTGGCAATGAGCTGCCATGAGATTTATTCCAATCTGTGGATCTGTTAGCAGGGTGAGTATGTACAGGGAAAAGGGAAATAGTACTACCCCTGCACAGAAAAGGTTATGACTGAAATACCATGCCCCATTCTGGTATTCACACTTGAAAAAAATGATGCTGGGAAACAGCAAGGATTTCAGAAAAGAACTACAGGAATGAACTGTGGTTTGGAAATTGTGTCGAACAGAAGGAGACTGAATATACAAAATATTTTATTCAAGGCTTTAGAATAGGTTTTGAAGGACAGAGTAAGAGACATCAAAGTTAATGGAAATGGGTTAAAATGCAACATGCACATACTGAAATTAGACTTCCAGATAAATCTGTTATGTTCTTCTCCGATAACTTATTTTATACAGAGAACTGCATAACATCCAGTCTATACAGTTTCTGCAGAACATTTAATGGTCCCTCAAATTAATCAGTAATGAAAGAGGAGAGGATGGAGGTTAATGTAACAGCAAGGTGGAGATGGAAATGGCTGCACTGGAGATGATGTATACTGTGCTGAAGAACCACCGGGCCCTAGGAAGTAGAAGTTGAAGGAGTATTTTGAAGATTGGCCCTGGAAACAAAGTTATTACATGATTTTAACATAAAAAGCAAGAACATGCTAATGAATCTACTAATTATGATCACCTGCATCCAAGAAAATAATTCAGGATCTAAGATGTGAAGACCACAAAGATGAGTAAGGCGATGGACAGCCCAGTTTATAAGAAGTGACTAATGAGCGTGGCTTGTTTAGCACAGCAAAACAAAGGCTGAGAGGGGATGGGACTGTGCTCTATAAATATGTTATGAGCAAAAGAGGGAAGAGAGAAGCTATTTAAGCTAAAGCTCAATTTTGGCACAGGAAAAAATGGGCAGAAACTTCATGTGAGCAAATCTGGCTATAAGTTAGAGGAAAGTCTCTAACCAATGGATCAGTAATGGCTGTGAAACACTCTTCCAACAGAAATAGAGGGGAAAAATTTTCTACATCATTCTAAAACATAAATTGCTAAATGTATTTCCAGGACACGATGCCTGTGATAGCAGAGAACTGTACTGGATGACCTACAAGGTCATTTCCTGTCTTATGTCCCTATGTTCCAATTTAATTTATCCACGAAGTCACTTGGCCCAACTCTATAATTACTTACATGTGGAGATTTCTAACACCATAAGATTTACATTAATTTTGCAGAAGTGGCATTTTACAATGAAAAGGAAACTAACAAATTCAGATGAGCAATAAGGTAAATATTTTTAAGAATGAAGGTAGTGAGCAACTTGCATAGCTGTGGATATAACATGTTCTCTCTGGGCTATTTCAGTCAAGACTGGCTCTTCCCAAAAGATGTACAGAAAACAGAAAATAATAGATGAATCAAGGAACAGAGAGACTGATGCAATAATAATTGGGTGAAATTTCCTGGCATGACTTATGGTGAAGGTTAGGGCTAGATGATAATTGTATTTACAGATGTTAAAACTATGAATATTATTTCAAGCCAATGGCACTAGGTCTTATGATGTCAGAAGGCAGAATTACAATATTAAAACTCAAACAACATGACTGTCAATTCTATTACACAGACAATCCCCACCTGTAATACAGAGCCTCCAAAAGCTTAATTTGATATGTTGAAGTAAATACTTTATCTGTTCACATATTATATCACAGAAGGTATACAATGTATGTAACGGATAAATGCCAAGGCCTAACATCAGGTTATATCAGCATACTGGAAGTCATGTCTTCAGAGTCCTTCCCCCAAGTATGGCACTAATCCTTCTGTTTGATCTTCAACAAGTAGTTTTTGGTGAACCAGTTATAACTGTGTGTGAACTGCTGTGCATGCAAAACTTATCCAAGTATGAGCCGTGATATGCATATGCATAAATTTATGTACATTCAGTTTCAAACTACAGCTGCACAAGGTCAACATACTCAATACACGGTTTTAAAAATCTGGTCTTAACCTCTGTGCACCACAATATTTCTGTATAAAATGATAGCCATTTTGGAAATTATTTTGAGACATTCGACTAGAAGTCTCTCTGCAGTAATTTCTTTAATTTTTATAGTGCAATGTTCCAGCAAAGCAAAACAGAATTAACTCCTCTTGTGCAGGCAACACCTCCTGCACAGAAGGATGCAAAGGAACGGTGACAGGAGAAGCCAGCAACACTTTGAAATGAATTTAAGAGCAATTTATCTATGGCACAACACAGGCAGCAGATCTATTCCCTGGACAAATTATGAACAACCTCTTCTATGCGTGGAGTCTACCGGCATATAATTAAAAACAAAAAACATGTGCAATCCTGTTCTTTTCCCTTCTTCTTTTTCTTTTTCCTCTTCCTTTTCCTTTTCTTTTTTCTTTCCTTTTCCCTTCCTCTTTCCCTCTGCTCTGCTCTTCCCCTCCCGCCTGTGGGCTGGAGGCTTGCTCAGTGGCTGTCCGGGAGCCTTCTGCTCCTACTAAGTGCTTTGAACACCCGCTCTGCAGCTGAAGCTGGTGAAGCGAAAGAGATGAAAAGGGGCAGTGATGATGGGATGGAAGGCACCAAGCCGAGTTCTCACAAGAGGCTCAGCCACACAACATCTGATCATTAATGTCCATTAAACATGCTGGCTCGTGTCCAGCTTGCTGAGCAGAATGGTGTCATGGCAATAAGACGAAGGCCCCCGCGCTGACTAAGGCAGAAAGCCAAAAATTCCCATGCAGATTTCGCTGCCTGTCCACCCTGCTGTGTTATATTAAGGATGACCTGCTCTGCTACCTTATGGGTACTGCAAAACAAATACCAGAAAGCATGTAGCTGGCTACACATTGTGAGAGGTGAGATAACTAGTTCTTTGAAACCCTGCTATGAAAAACATCAACAGGGGTCACAATTTTCCAAAAACTTGATTATTAGGGCTTTCTCAAACAGCAGTGAAAGAATAGGTCAGAGTATCTGAAATGTATGATTAGCTAAACGATGCTGAAACTGATGCCCAGAATAATAGGCCCAGAATTATTTGTATGAACAGAAACGAACAGGTTTCAATTCTCTATCACAGAGCTGTGTAACAGAGAGCATGAGTCTCTAAAATGGTTATAACAGACTGCAAGATATGGCCAGTTGTCTTAAAATCTAATGGTGCTTTGGTTTTATCTTTTTGCATCAGGGAAGGCTTTTATACTCTTTTTTGTCACAGACTCAGCAAAGACTACATTCTTGCTCCATGGTTTGGCCACAGTCATGTTTTGCAATGCTAAGCCTATTTATTCTTGAACAGAGGGCCCTATGTGACATCACTTATCCAACCTTTTTTTGAATGTGTTACTTTTGGACATACTGGTCTTAGTTTGATTTCTTAAGGCATGTTCTGTGTGATTATAATGAGATTGTTTTTGAGGTTATTAAGTCTACAACTTGTAACACATTGGTATTTAAAACACGGGCCTCCAGAATTTTCCATCCTATAACTAAACCATTTCCAAGAAAAGGACCTTGTCAACTGGAAGTATGATATAAAGGGAGCTATTATATTTGCATAGAGATTGTTTGATAGTAAAGTCTCCAAGGTTACTTTTTGAACTCAAGTATGTAAATTTAATAGGATTAAACAAAATAACTTAAAGATGACAGAAAATCATAGTTCTTGAGACAGGTTTAAAAATTGTTTTCCTCTTCTTTTACCTTGATCCTGGGTAGAATTTTTAAAGCATATTTAATTTCTGGTTATGGCTTCATTTCATAAACTCAGTTATTATTTGGTATAGTTTCTTTAAATAGATTTGTCTATTTCAATTTATGGCATGTTCTGTCTCTGTGGAACTCTATGGAAAAAATGTACAGTCATTTATCTTTGTTATTTTGTGCTGGATTTGGAAGGAGTAATCATATTAGCTCAGCAGATTTAAAAATAATAATAGTTCTAAAACACCCTGCTTGAGTTGTTAATTGGAATAATATGAGCTAAAGAAAACCGGGCATTTTTTTCAAGAATCCCAGTCTCTCAGAAACCTGAATAAGAAACTGTGGCTCTTGCAACCATTTCACTTTTTACTTCATTAATTTAATAAAAAGAGATCACTCAGTTTAATTATACTTTAATCAAAGTTATTATTCAGCACCACCTGTAATTTTCCTAATTAAACAAACCAGGCATACTTTCCTTTTCAGATCCATTTAAAAAATCTTGACTTTATTCTTTGCAGTCTCTGTTTTTTAAATTAATATCCAGCTCTGTCTGCATATGCAGAACTAATGTACAGTATCAGTTTTGAACCTTTGTGTAGATCTGAAAGAGAGTCTTGCCAAACTTTCCTGTACCAATGTTACTTTAATTTACTTCACAGGTACCTGATGTAATAGCGTTGTTGTTCAGCTCAACATTTCACAAAAAGAAAGGTCAAGGTCTGAACACAGAGTAACATGCATTTTTGTCTGCCTATTATTACTTGCACAATTACTGTGACTGCTTGGGGAAATCAGTGTTTGGCAGGGTATTTATTCAGCAGTCATTACCTTGGACAATGATCTGGTTTTAGAAATACTGTGGAACAGAGATAATTTGTATTTTCTTCTCCAATTTGTCTCATCTTTTAAACAAATCTAATTTGTCTTTTTAGACAAATCTAATGACAATGTAAAGCAGAATAGAAAGAATACCTCTATCCAAACACTGAAAGGCACACGTTTTAAAGGGAGCAAGGAAAACAGGTTAATCTTAAAGTTATTTTTGGCCTATAAACAAAGCCTATAATATGGAGATAATTGAGACATACATGTATAACTTTTCAGTATGTGTTACGTCTTAAAGAATGAAAGTTAGAGTATTAACCTTAAGCATTTTCTCTCTCTTATCCATATGATTAGATACTTTCAATAATATCTCTGTTTTATTAAACTTTTGAACATAACTTTTATTTTGTTAGCAGAAATGAAAAAGTTCTCACAGTCAGAGCTAGACAACATTTCCAAATACGTGGAAATATTCAGAACTATGCAACTCTGCGTGGGCCGCTTTGGGCAGAAGAAAAGAAGACTGATAAAATGAAAAAAAGTTAAACATAAAAACAATAATAATAATCTGACTTGCATCAATATGACTTCTAACACTACTCCAAGAAATATAGTAAACTATTTTTCTGGACTGTTCTCAGAAGAAAGACCTGCTCAGAACTATAAAAAGAAGTATTATGTTTTCATTATATAGTGGCACCTATAAATAAATACGTTGTGGTAGCACAATGTGGTAATACAATGAAATTTATCTGTGGTCTGTAGGGTATTCTCTCATATTATATTTATAAATCATTATAATGGAATGATAATGCCTGAATGCAAGATCATCACTCACAGAAAATTAATCCACATTCTTGACTTATACTAGATTTATCCAGAGTTTGAAATTTCAATGAGAAAATAATGAATTGTTCAGATGCAGAAATTTTGGCTAAACTTTTCCTGGTTGCCTAATCAACATGCAACATGGTATTTAAACCAGCATATATGTACGATTACATATGAAACTTATTTTGCTCAACTTCCCCTCTGTCCTGCAGTTCCATTAGTATCCCTTCAACACCTTACTGTTTTTCCCCTCTGCAGTCACTGTCAAACAGCAGCAGACTGCAGTGAGGCTCTGGTGAGTGTGGATATTCCAGCTGAAAGGAGAATTGACGATGCATGGGACGCAATAACGGAGATGTATTTGACCTTCTCACAGATTTGTGACTTTGCTCTATGAACTTTTCAATAACTACTCTAATAATGATTATTAAATGCGGCAGAGCTCGCTGGAGGCAGAATCTATCAGGGTCCCTAAATGTGTTTTACTGCTAAGCCACCGGAATTTCTCACAGGGTAAAGTGAAGTACATGCTTGAGTATTTTGTTATGCTAGGCTTAACATGTTACACACTGTACAACAAGCAAAAGTGTATGGCTGCAGCTCTTCACTGAATGGTCATCATATTACCAAGTGAAAGGAAGGCAGTGGCCCATTGTTGCGTGGTTAGTCAAGCATTCACAATACTCACTTTTACGAGGCATGTTTTTAACATTACATAGCACAGGAAGCACACAGACCTTGTCACTAGTTTAGTATTTCAATGATCACTCTTCACACACACCTGCCAGACAGGCGAGCATGTATTACTATCCACATCTGGGGTTAGGGGACCAGGGGCAGAGTAAGCAACTTCATGCAACTTTACCAAGGAAACCAAACCAAGCCAGTGATGCAGCTGTGACTGGAATGGAAGAATTCACAGCTCCTAGGCTTGTGCTGCAAGATAGTGGTTACAGTGATAGCGGGCACTAATTTTATGTTGCATTTATTTACAACTCATAGTCAAGCATACTGCAAATCACTTGAAATACTGAAGAGGGCATACAGACTGTCACCTCAGCCAGATGCTCTTGTAACTTTGCCTATTATCCCTCTACACCCATTGCCCTGTCTTCACTTTTTATGGTATATCTTAAATTAATATAATCTCTCAATAGCAGACACTGTCTCTCACACAATGCACAAGCCTTCCAGGCTGAATGTTAATTATAGTTTGCTAAAATCAGTCTTGGGCACACCTGGTTAGAACTCCTATTGGCTTAAATAATGGCTGCACTTTCCAATTTTGCTGCACAGTGTTACTATGTTCCAGTATTAGCACAACAGTCTCAGCTTCAAAGTCTACAAACAAATGTTTTGTACTAATCTCTTCTTTTCTGATCCTAGAGCTACTCACCATTGAACTAGCAAGTCTCCTGCTGCATTCAAAATAATGCTCAGACCTTCAAGTGCAGAGCTTTAAAGTGCTTTCCATCCAGTCCTATATAGTGGAAAGAGGTGTGAGCACTGGAAAACCAGGAATTCCCTGATCTGTTTAACAGGCAAGGAGGGTTAAAGGAAGAACTAAAAATTGGCCTCTGATATCAAAAGTTCCTCTAACTGCTTGTTTCCTTCTGCAGTCTTACTTGTTTGACAGTTACTTATTAAAGAAAATTGAAAAGGTCTTAAATTTTTTCTTATAGGGGTGTTTGCGATTTTGTGCATTGTATTATTGAAGCTCTCTGGACTATATCACAGAGACACTGCAACAGTACAAACTGGTAGAAAAATGTATATGCAAATTATAAAAAGGGCATATGTTCTTGGAGACCAGACATTCACTCTGAAAGAAACGTGGGTGTGTATTTTTTTTTTTAGCCTCCAACTCCCTATTCAGTCCATCCAACTTCCAGTATGAAATCAAGCAAAACACAACAACAAAAGAAAGAAAGGAAGGAAGAAGGAAAAACAGTCAAAGGCTTTTGCTTTATAATTTCATAGCAATTCAAATTTGATGATGTGGCACTGCTGTGCAAAGTAGCATTTTTCAGGCTTAGCTTTTCTTGCAGAATTACATCATTACCTCAGGGCAGTTTTAAAGGACACTGAGGACGATGTATTCCAATTGACAAAAAAGAAAGTCAGCTGATACTTCAGGAAGGATCAAATGCCTAGTCGGTGTGGCACGAAAATATATTTTTTGTTTTACACTAATGAAGCTTTTCTTCTTTCCTTAAGAATATGAAACTTCCCCATGCTGTGCGCTGGCATGTACCGAGGCACGTGCACCCTTACACCCGCACACGAGAGCAGATCCGGGAGATGCACTTTGATGCCAACCTACCATTCTGATGCCGTTCTCAAAGGCCTGACGCGCTAGAGAAGCAGGTCCGTCCACAGTCTTACCATCATCATCAGGCCCCCAGCTGGCGCTGTAGATGTGGATGTGCTGCGGATTAAGGCTCAGAGACTTTGCCTCGACCATGTCTGTCACGTCCCCATCCAGCATCCGTACGCCTTCAGAACAAAAGATACAATGAACAGGGTGACCAAACTCCAAGTGCCTTTTTTTCAGAGAAAATTGTTGTGTAGAACATTGGACTGAAAGATCATAAGGATCTCTACTGCTGTAAAAAAATCTATCCGTTTGGATAGGTGTTTCCCTGGTTAAAAAAAAAGCTTCTCTATGAGAAAATACGAATAGGTAGGAATATTTTCATCTTTTGTCAAGTTTTAAGAATAATCTATTTACAATTATCTATCATTATCATTATCTATCATTTTATTCTCTGTATAACCTTTGAACTTTAACAAGCTTTTATGCTACAGAAAATTTAGAAAAAGACATGAACCCTGAAATGTTTGTATGTCTCACTTGAAGATCACATAAGTTTTTCTTTTTCCTTTTATACTGCAATGAAACCGCAGCACTTAATTTGAGACATTCACCGTTCTAAGTATGTTGACAGACATAAACACAGGATCTCTGTTGATAGATAAACATGGGATTATTCCTTCATTCTATGGGGCTTCAGAGAAGAAACTGGGGAGAAAGCTCTTGTGTACAGATGGATTACTACACGCAGTAGCAAGGGTATTACAGAAAGTTACTGACAATACCCAGTGTGTACCATTATTCCACACTGAACTACAATATTGTGAACATCTTCCTCTATGAGGAAGGGACTTTTTTAGGACACAATTCTGAACTTCTTCTGTAAAAAAAAAATCCACTAATGTGGGTTTTGATAAATTAGTGTGCCAGCCTTTGTAAAGTGAATGGCACCATGATGTTTTAAGCGCATAAAGATAAATAAGGTAGGCTTAAATTTGTCAACCGAGAATATCTTAAAGCTGTTTTTTAACTAGCCTTAACATTTTCATTGAATTTAATTCTGACTGAGAAAACCCCTGACAGCATTCTTAACCCAAATAAAAAAAGAAGACCTTCATACAGTTAGTGTGACATCCGATCAAAGGCATAAAAGATATCAAATAATAATTAACATGTAACTTTATGATAGTAGAGAATAATGATCACTTCTACAATTAGCAAATTTGAAGCTTTTTCCCCTTTAAAAAGATCACTGCTATTTATAAACCAAATTTACATATTTTAATTATAGACACATTCTGGTTTGCTCATGAGTTCAGACTGAATTAGCTGGAGTGTTTACCAAGACTTTAACTTCCAATTAACAAAAGGTATAGGGGTTGCTTTGCTGATAGAGGGTCTATTTTTTCCCCTCACTCTAATTGACTTGAAAATGAAAAGTGATCATATTTCTAAGTTCACACAAAAGCTGCCCATGTTTTGTGAGATAATAAACTTGTCCAAACAGTGATCTCACTATGAACTTTACTTTATAAAAAAGCCATTAAAACAATTTTGGGAATCTCAGGTTTTATTTTTCTTCCTCAGCATAATCTTAGAAATTAATGATGGGTCGAAGCTGTGTTCTCATTTCTTTCAAGCACATTAAAATATATTTGGTTTTAAATAAAGACAATAAAAAAGGTGCACCATGCTTAAAAGAAGGAAAATAAAGCTTCCCTTGATGTTTCTGTAACCATGTAGGAAGCCTAAATAGTACAACATTCACCCCGTGAACAATAATTCTGAATTCTGCCATTGGCATCTGAAGTAATTTATACCAGGTTTTTTGTTAATGGTGAAGTGGTCAAATCTAAAGCAACATGGACAAGGTTGTGACTTAGGTATTGCTCTGTTCTGCCAACAATTGACAGATATACTTCAAGTGTAACTTTGATCAATGGATGTCTCATTGGCTATTTGAAAAAAAATCACTCCTTTCTCTCACTCCCTCTTTTCTTTTTTTTATTTTTCCAAATGGCTGGAGTAGTTAATTTTGCTGATCACCAAACCTCCAAAGTGCATTTGGCATGTGGTGATAGCACAACAAAAGCTGTCCAGAAGGCAATTAACAGGCGGCATTTCCAGACTGTTCCACCTAAGACTGCAGCGTTCTATAAACTTCTTCCAATATTTGCAGGAAGTGCCAAAATGTAAGTGGTATTTTAGTCAGAACAAACTTTGAACAAATCACAGGAAACATGCAAAAAACCAAGCTCAAAGCAAGGTTTCTTTTAAAATGTTTGTTTTAAATCAGCATCTGACTTAAGCTTAAAGAAACAGCTGAACTAATTCCTCATCAGCTGAAGACAATCTACATCTGTTCTGCCATAATTCAGTGTAACTGTTTTCCCATCAGGACTCAAGCCCAGCCAAGTAACTAAGCACCCAAATCCCCACAGATGCTTTGCAACTTCCACAATAAGTCTGCAACAATAACAACATGCTAATCATCCCTGCCTATAAAAAGTCTCACAAGCTCTATAGGTGGTAATTTGCTATGTGTGATTACTGCAAAGAGTTACACATTAAAAAATCTACCACTTTGGAGCATTGCTTTGTTTGTTAATGACAGGGCCTTTATCTGGGATAACTACAGGAGTATTGCATAATTTTTCATACAAATCATCCCACAACCTGTAAGGGAACTGAAGGTCCCGACTGCAGTTTTACTCATGGTTTCATATCTGCAGATTAACTCCCCACTTACATGGTTGCAAGAGAAGGCTCAGGCTTTCTAATAATCTTTTTTCTGATCCATTTTGTGGTCAGAGTTTCTTAAATGTGCAGAAATGAGACAAAAAGGACAAACACATTTAGAAAAAAAGTGAGCATTACTGGTAGATATCTTGTTAATGACTTTCCATCACAAAGATCATTAATTGGATTTGTTCAGCTGCCAGCTGAAATGAAATACCGATGGAAGGGATCTCTTTTTCCCTTTGCTTTCTCTCTTCACTATCCCTTATGTATCCAGAGAAGCAGCAACTCACATTTTGGTTTGAAGTAAAGAATACCCATCTTGGTGGCCCAAATTTAATATCACTGTCAGCAGGTGCTCCTCTGTGTAAGAAGAACGTAATTGCTTTACCTCGACTCTAGTTTCTTCTCCGAAAAGGCCAAATGAGGGTCTTTAAATCCCTGGGAAATAAGCGACCTGAACACTAGTTCAGAATAATATGATTCAACATTTTTACACTCTGTCTGGCCTGTGGAGGGGGAACATAACTGCTGCTTATTCACATGTGTAGCTTATGGCTTTTCTGAGGGAAGGGAGGGAGGCACGCCATGTAGAGGTCAGCAACAGTGAGATTCTTAAATACATACACCTAATAGAAGGGGAGGCTTAACCTCCCTTCCCGATACCCTAGAATTCCTTCTTGCCTCTGATTTTCTGCAGATTATCTGCTGAGTCTCCTGAGGTCTTATTTTCAAGTACTGATACTTTTAAAGGGTGATACATGACCTCAAATGAGGTTTACACAGCTGCCACTGTAGTGTTTTCCAGCTTTCTTTAAAAAACAGTATTACTGATGGCTCTGCAGAAGCATTGGGTTAAACAGGGCAGATAAAATTTTTATTTCATTTAGACCAATGAAATTTCTTGAATGATGTTATATTCTTAATACAAAATAACTAAATATACTATGAAAAAGGCACACATAGCCAATCTTTACTAGTCAGATTACTGTGCTCATAGTATGTCCATCTCAATCAGTTTTTACACTATATTTAGAATAGGCTGTGATTCATCTAATATGCCTGGGGGCTTTCTGAAGTATTACTGCACACTCCTAATGCTTAATAAATAATAACCTATTAAAAAGCCATTGTTAATAACGGAGAGCTCTTCGAGGACATGTCCAGGCTGTTGCTGGTCATGTGACTATCCAACTCACAAATGACACTTTTGCTCTAGAAGTCAGCTTTTATCTGCATCGATGCCCTAACTCTCCACAGACTTTGGTTTGACAACACAGTAGATATGATTTCATCGCTCCAGCTACAGGGCCAAATGCCATGCCCGCATGAGACAACCTGCTCATCTGGTACAAACTCACTTGGCCAGTTCAAATTTGTTTAAACCATTCTGACAAGTTAACGCTGTGCGGGCAGGCTCTTTGCCTGAAGGGAAGTTGTTTCTATGCATTACTCTAACCTTACGCTGGATCAGGTGTCGTCTATGCTCTTGAAGCCAGCAGGAGAACAGAAAGCTGACATTAGGTCTATATTGTGTGTTTTGGCTAATCTGAAATGCAGCTGTGCTCACATCTGATTTGGCTCAAACTTGTACTGATCCAGTAGAGCATAGATACAGGACTAATAGTTGTGGAAACATGGCCTCAGCTTTGCCTCCTCATATTTTTGAACTGTTCTTTACTGTATATGTAGGTAAACATGTTTCTGTTTTCACAGATGGCCTCTGCTTTGGGGCAGAAAATCAACTGCTAATGAGTTTAAGCTATAGGTTTTTCCACTGAAAGGCAATATACTGATCCCATGATTTCATGAAAAATACAGGGTAAGACTTCCCTTGAAGCATTAAAATTTGGCACAGGCAGGGCTACAATCTAGGAGATATGTAGATGATATCTTGATAGTCATTTCCAAGAATCACATCGGAGGTCTTAACTGAACAGCAATTGACCAAGAATCTACAGATCACTTGGAATCTCTTGGCTGAACTGAACAAAAAAGTGCAATCAAATCTCATGCTTCAGGCAATAATATGATTACACACAGGGATCAAAAGATACCCTCCAACAATGGCCAAACAACATAAAATTGTTTTGAGTTTCACAACGATGACAGTGTTTTGTTTGGGGTCTATACGCAAACTGATATTCCTGCTATATACATTTACTTCTGATTTGTCACAGCTCATCAGTCAAAGTTCTGAATTTGTGAGAAAACCCAAATGTCCTAATTCTGGGTTTTGCGTTTTCATCAAAAGTCTTGTTTTCTATCTTTCTGTGTGTAATGATAGGTGGTGTCCCAGGAAGCACTGCAGAAGTGTCACTGCTGACAAATTCCTTCCGTACTGGTTTTTAACAGTATGACTGGGATTTACTTGTTCACACAGCTAGGACTATTATTCATACAGAGCTCTCCCTCTTATTTAGAAAGGTCTGAATGTACAAATTGCTCTTTGGTTACATTTTTTTGCAGGGGGACTGTTTCACATACCTCCAATCTTGGCATTAAAGGCGATTCCTACTGTGCAGTGTGAGTTGTTTGCCGTGGCTGCCACTTCTCCAGCACAACGGGTTCCATGCCTGCAGTCAGACAAACATTTTTTCGAGTGAGCAACATAATCCCTCAATACACAGACGGTCAGGACCTTGCTCATCCTCAGGTGCTAAAAGCACAATTATCCATAGTATCTTGCGGTACTTAGTTGCCCATAACAATTTATGCCCATGTTGCAACCTTCCTATGAACACATTTTAACGTCATTATCACAACCATCTTCTTAAACTCTTCATGACAGACTTTCTAGCCCTTTGAAACACAGAGTATGTAGCAAAGTCATACTAAGATGATACACAATCCCTAGCAACAGAAAGAAGTCTGGGACACCAATACTTGATTTTGAATCAATACTTACATTATGGGCAGAATTTTTGTCCTGCATTTTACTGCAAGCACCACTGACAAACATGCTGCTAGACTCTGCCTTTCTACACAACCTCCAGTGAGCATCCTCAGCAGGCAGTGTGAGCTACACACCTCCGTGAGGAAGCTAAGACTCTGCGCCTATGTCCATGCTGCTGTTTGTAGGCATGCCTAAGAGTGACTCCAATCCAGGTATGCTCAAAGCTGCTGCGTAGGTATGTCCTGGTCATGCCTTGGGCCAACACTGCAAGCTTGCTGTCTTTCCAGGGGCTGAAGAAACAGCTGAAGTGCTCTCCTTATGGGAGTTATACCCTGCGACTGGAAGCAGAGCTGGGCTGCAAGGGGATAATCTGAAGAAGCGAAGGAGAAGGAGAGCCACAAAACCTCTGGGGCTTACTCACCCCCTCATCCACCCTGCAACATCGGAGTACGATGCCTTCCTATCCCTGACCCACTCTCTCTACAAGTTGACAGTGATCATCCGTATGACCACAATGCTACAAAAGTGGTTCCTACTCTTTATGATTTTTGCCTGCAATATAGCTTTCACAGAATGTTTTCCACCAGTAAGTTTTGCCCTCATCCTTGTGCAGTTAACCAACCCTGTCACAGAAGACTGATGAAAAACACAGAGCGGACAGGGAGGTTTGAGAGTTGGTGTGCAGAGAGCTGATAGGGAGTTTCAGATGACACGGGAAAAGAGATGGGGAGCTGATGAGATGGAGATAGAAAGATAATGTAGGGCTTGGGTAGCCACAAAGAACGAAGTTTGGAAAATCATGGCAAAAAATAGGTAACATGGCAAGCACTTCAGAGGAGGCTAAGTGAGGTTAGTCGTGTACACAGGTGCTCTTCCACTGGCGGCAGCTGACAGACTACTCACATAGACATCTGGAGAACCAGGGTATTTCTGAATTAAGGTTGACACCTGTGTTACAGACAAGAATCACAATTGTCTTCTCTCGGTACTGCCTGCTTTGAGTAGAGTCACTCCTTATTTCCTATTCCTTTGAGTAAAGTCACTCTCTGTACTATGAGAGTAGTTCTCCCCCTTAACCTTTTGAGATATGTAGATGAGAAAAACTAAGACAACTGGTTGGGAGTGGATTAATATAAAACAACAACAACAACCAAATAGATAGGACTAGGAAATGAAAAGAGAAGAAACAAAGAAAATGAGCATTAAAAGCAATTAATGCTAACCTGTTAGAATTTCAAAGGACATCTTTCAATTTATGAGGTAAATTAGAAATATATTCTACGAGAAAATTGTAATCTTTACTCAAAAGACCAAAGCAATGATTTAGACACTGATGAATCCTAAAGCTGGATCAAGGTATCACAATTATACGTGTATCTCCTCAAATCATTTCTTATTAATCTGTTCATAACTCATCAAATGGTTGCCAAACTTCATCAGAGAATTTTTCAAGACTTAATTTGAAGTTTATTTTTCATACAAAGCCTAATTTTCTTCACTTGAAGAAAGCTAGTCTAATTCAATTTTATCAAGTAACATCCCATCACAGAATTATTTCCTGTGAAAAGCCTAGAGTAAATCATTCAGGAATCACACATGAAAAGGAGTTTAAAAAAAAATCACCATTAGTTTTCAAGTATTTTCAAATAATGTTCTAGCTGCCTGTTTGAAACAGCGCCTTTTTAAAACGCGTTTATATTTATAGGGAAATGCCTGTCTTCAGAATTATTTAGAAGACACATGATTCCCAAACTTCTTTTTTTCTCATGATGATTTTGTTAGGTCTCACACATAAGTTTAGAAGTGTTATCACACAAATGTCAAAGTGCAGATGATTCTACTCCAAAAACTGTACCTGCAGAACATGCTCACACACATCACCTTGGTGCATACATTTTATTAAGAAACCGCTGCCTGCTTTGTGAAATGACCGTGGTCCAGATGCAGCTTCCCAGGTGGTGGCTGCACTGGCAGGAAACCCCTCCTGGGATGCAGGTCTGGGAAGAGCAGCAGAGAGAAGTGACTTGGGATGGAGGTTTTTTGGTATGGAAAGGTGACAGATAAAAGCCACACGCGGAGAAAAGACGCTGCCTGGAAAGGAATGGGAACAGCTCAAGCATCTCCGTGGTTCATGGCAGAGGTGGTGCACAGTGGACAGCAGTTTGTTTATTTTGTTAAACCACAGTCCATCATGCACCACCAAAAGAGTTAGCTTCCTGGTGGCTCACCAAACAGGTCCCACTCGGTTGTGGGCCACGTAACTGCTCTGGCAAGGGGAACGGAGGGATGGGGGGGCCAGGGACAGTGTGGTTGCCCCTCCCAGCAGCAACTCACGGGAAAATGGGATTAAATGTAACATGAAACTGCACCCCCAGTTCCATCTCAAATGGAAGTGATCGGTTAGAAGTTGATGGCGCTTTAAACAGCTGGCGTGGAGGTTTTATGACATGTATTTATTGATTTAAAGCACAGTATGAAATTTCATGTAAAATTCTGATAGAAAAAACACATTCCAGAGACACTTAGATCTTTGGACAGTTTTACAACATTTGAGTTTAATTAACATTGCTGAATATTTCACTAGTTTTCACATATTAGAAAATCCTTCTTTTTGTCCTATCTTAAGTACAGTAATGGCATAAGTTTATTTTGTAAACAGATTTTTATGTTAGACCCTTGCTTCTCTGCCAAGATTATTGTTAATTGCATTCCACGTTTATAAGGGAAATGACAAAATCAAAAATTGTTTTATTCATTTCAAGGTCAGATGTATAAAACTGCATTTTTTTATAATCAGCTTCCCACTGCGTGAATTAATCATACATGCAACTCAATTTCTTTTAATATGTTAACTTTTATGGGTCCTTTAAGTAATATTTCAATTATGCTGTGAAAGGGAAGACTTTCTAAAAAATCTGCATATAAAAATTATGTTCTTTCCATATTGCTTTCGATTTTCTCTTGTCTTAGATTTTGCTGGAGGTCTGCAATTTTGAACAGACCCTGAATTCTGCAATTAAAATCTGAGAAGCCTTCTGATTAGTCAATACACTAATTTCTTAACCAGCTAGATAAACAAATATGATGAAACACATGCCTGAAATTGATTAGGTCTGCTTTAAAGAAAGGAAAACTTCTCCTGAGCATGAAATCAAGAAAATTTCGAGTTACAAACAGCTTATGGAGGCAGCATGCTTTAGGACTTAACCATTAGCAAGAGGTGAAACAGTTGAGCTGCTTTCAAGTTAGCATTTTTTGTGACCGTATACATTTCAAAACACAACAATCTGCTGCCTTTGTGGGATGCCTGCATCACACACAAGTTTTTTAAAAAGTTGATGCAGTCCTTGAAGAAGGCATGACTGCCTTTCTACAAAAGCCTATCTTGATAAACTTTAAGGGTCGATGCTTCATTTCACTGGCTCCTTTGCCAGCTTATGTTGGAGGGAAATAAGTTCCCAGGCTATTAAATGGCACTTTGAAGAGGCACTCAGCTAAAAGGTTTTGCACTTGTTCTTTGTGTTAATGTCAGTGTGATGTAGTATCACAGAATAAAAACATAAAAGAAAGCCTGGTTATGAGACATTCTCCCCATCTACAAATGGGTCTTCTACCTGGAGTCTAAAAGAAAGAAAAGGAATGGAAAGAAGAAAAGTCTTTTTTTTTTTTAATTTTGTAAGGAGAGACATGAAAAATCCCTCTTCAAGGATAGATTTAGGCTCAAGAGGGTGACGGGTTAAAAAAAAAAGGAGATATCACGGGCACTATCTTCTCAAAAAATTGTGCTTAGACACTTGCAGCACTTTCCATCAAAAAAACTATTTTTCCTAGCTTTAACTGCCTGGGCTAACTTCTTGTATTCTGGGCAATGAAGTACAGCTTTTTCAGAAATGTGTTTAATTTCATTTTTGCATATGAGACAGAACAAAGAACAAAGAAAATATGCAGGCAATTTAGATTGATTTTCTTCTCCTTTTATATGGAGAATATTTGTCAGTCTGTCAGCAATGACAAGTCAGTAAGGTGTTGAAGACCTACACAGGAAGATCTCAGTGGTGCTGAATTTTCTGCCTTATCATGCCTTCACTATTACATGGAGAACTTGAAATAAATTGCTTTTATTTGAAGAAATACACTTCTGTGAAAAGGCTTATGTGACTTTTTGCTGCTGCCTGCATGAACGGGAATTGAGCAGCTGGATGGTAAAGGTACAGTCTTTTGACGGCTCTCTAAGAGTAAGATAAGCAAAAGAGAAATTTAAGAGCTCCACACTGTTCTGTTATACAAAGCAACTTTTTTCACTGCCAGATTTTCTCTGAGACAGGCACAGGTCAATATTTCAGGCAATGGATGGAAAGAGAACAAGTGCATGTTCTGTGATTAGCTATTGCTCCTCATCCCACTGATATATGATTTAAATATAAGACATCTATCTTGTCAATAATCACTCTTAATTTGCCTTTCAGAAGAGACAGAAGGTATAAGGCACCTAGAACATCTTTAAGATAGAAGTTAATTGATTCATACCTCTCCTCTGAATGTTTAGAGTAAGGAAATATTCAGAGTTATCAAAGACAGCTGCAGGCAATTTGGAAAGCCCTTTCCATGTAAATTGGCTCTTCAGAGCCTCCATCTCTGACAGCTATTCCTTGAATTCCACAAATACTTTGAGGATGTGCTTCTTTGTCGTCTTTTATTCTCCCAGAGTATATCAAATCTTTAACAATACAAGAACTCAGGGGACCAGAGGGTTTAAAGCCCTCCAGCTTTTCATGACACTAACTTTATAGTCCAATCCACTTCAACCTGTCACCACTGAATCTCTTCAGAAAGGGAACTTAAGGAGAAAAGAGTTACAGACTATTTCAATGTGAGCCCATCACAAACACTGCTGGAAATACCAGTTACTTACTGAGGTTTTCTGAAAGAGATATTCAGCACAGGGAAGAGTTTGTACACAAATATGGAAAAGAGGTATTCTTTCTTTATCAAGGGATATGCCTATAAAAAAGAAGAAAACTTCACATCCTTTGCAAATTTTATGCTGCGCATGCTATAACAGTGGACATCAAATAATGGTAAAAAAGATAAAATAGATACTCTCACAGTTTATACAAGGTTATGTACATCTTAACAGGCTGTGCCTGAACATCTGCTCCTCTGGTTTTGGTAGCACAGTCAACTTCCTTTCTCACCATGATTACATAACAAACATATTGCATATGCATAAATGCAATGCATAAATATTAGGAATTGTTTTTCACACAGCTTTAATTATAAATGACAGTAGAATCCAAGGGATGGAACCTGTGACATGAACCAAACCAGGTTTCCACCAAACACTGACTAGTAAGAGACCTTTCTGTCTTCTAGTTAACAAAACTTCGAATTGTATGCCAAATATATTTTATGGGATAGAGAAGATTAGAGGATTAAAGAAATGTTATGGATGCAAATCTGAAATTTTGATCCAGTTACATTCTGATCCTTTTCTTTAGCAAGATATTAGTGCCATAACATGTGAGATACACTTGAAAAACTATTTTATACACGAGAGTATGGACTGAAACTTGGCACAACTACTATTAAATGTCAACATTAACCACACAGTTGCTACAGATGTTTCCAACTCTAACTACAGGTAACCTACAATTTCCTGAAATCCAAATGTCTATGGTCATATTTTCATCACTGCTAATGAATAAAAAATGATAAAATAATTTTTCAAACCTCTAAAGGGAGAGTAAGAGTGGAGTTTTGGGTACATGTTTTTGTCTGTCCAAAAGTATGTGAGAGCTGACATTTATTTTTGCATAACCATTCTTTAGTTAAGGTTTCAAATGTCTTCTAAGATTTTTGTTACATTGGAATGTATTTGTAAATGGGAAAATGTGATATCTGAGACACTGCAACGTAGTAACTGCTGGAAAAAAATATATTTTAACAGCAATCATCAAAAATGTGTTTTATTGCATTCTGGAGTTTATGTGGTGCAGAAGAAATCATTTTTTATAGCTGTTCACATATAAATGGTCTTTAATTATCTGGAGGATGAAAAATACTTTCCTAACTGGCACTAAGTAGGATGTTGTTCCAGAAACATCCGAAAAAAGAAATATAAAGGAATTTACAGAAGTTAAAAATACAGGCAAGGAAAAAAAAAATCTTTAGCCTTTAAAATACAATCTATTATAGCTAAACAATAATAAGAATAAAGCTACTTCCCGGAGGGAAGATATTTGGATATTAAGATTGGAGAAAGAGATGACAGATTAAATGTGAAAAACAAGTTACACAAATCTTCAATGTGAGATACCAGGAAAAATGCCAAAGATTTGGATATTACATTACACAGACAGGATCCTGCTTCTGAGCATTAGCTACAATGTGGTAATGTGGTTACAGCACAGGACAGGAAGCTGGCTTGAGTCAAGGTCCCCAAGGCTAATTACTTTTGCATGATTATGGGAAGTTACTTAAAGAATAACTTGGAAATAACTCATCTATTTCTCTCAAACAAGATTGAAGATGACAACATGAAAACAAACACATGGAATACTTCAGATCCCAGACACTCATGTCCTATTCAACAAGGCAAAATTCAACAGTGTAGGTAACAGTGATGCTCCCTTGCCACTCTCTACATTTGTTTGCTGTTAACAGTAGGAAGCTAATTTCTCTCAGGCATGAAGTTCTGATATGAGTCCAGCAAAGGACTGTGATTCTACAATATTAATTACCATTTTACAGTTTTGTTTATGTGAGTGGGTAAATAAATCTGAATGTATAAAACAAATATGTCTTTCTTCTGTATTTTCTACCAAATGCAAAGGAAACAATGAATAAAAGCTCTGATGGAGCCACCGAAATATGGCAACGAATTAGAAACAGGCAAACAAAATTAGCAAATAACATATTTAGCCAAGTATATAGTTTTATAAAGGAATTATTTACTGACATCTTATGACATTCTAGCCCAGGGTAAAATTTTAATGTAGCCTGTTTTCTGGGGCAGGGGGAGGCATTGGTGAAAAAGGAACAAAATAGTTCAAAAGCCACCAGAGCGAAACACTAGCAGTTGAGCTTTTCTTTTGTAGCCTTTCATATTAACTGTACAGTAACCTTCTCAAGGCAGGGAACCCAGTTCTAGTTCATGTTCATTAAAGGAAATCACAAATAAAAACAGTGAAGTCACTGGCATTAAACCTGTTCAGCAACAACATCAGGTCCAAGACTCTCTTGGATCAGTCCATCACTACCTGGGTCTATCTAACAGGAAGGACTATTTCTGGATACTTCCACAGGCTTTTGAAACAGAAGAACATGAGGCTGCGTACACCTCAAGGCTCTTCTGTCACAGAAGCAAAAAGATCTTGCTTTCACCTAATGCAAGTTGGTGGAGAGACTATGGAGGGGATGGAAAGTTGCAGAATAGAGAGGATGTGCTCCAAGCAACTTTGGCAGTTGTTTTATGTTTGTCAGGTTGGTTGATCTTTTGCTATCCCTTTTTGTGTGCATCCCAAAGAATAGAGTAGCATATATGCTTGGGAGGAACTATTTATTTATCCATCCTTTCCCATTCCCCTTTTGTTATCTGTGAGATCAGACAGTTTCATCTCTTCACTTGTGACATACAGAGAAGAGGACAAACTAAGACCCAAATTCAAATCATGTACACATGGGATTGTAATAACTTAATGAGGGAGGAAGATGGACAAAATAGGTCATGTATTCTTGCATAATAAAAACTCTTGTAATTACCTTGTAAAAACAGTCAATTTAGCTAATTTTTCAACCTTGGACTTATTGATTCAATGTGACAATTTACCTGGCTCTTCCCAGTCTGCAACAAAGAGTTTCCGTAAAGAGAACAGATTATTAACATAATCCTAGGATTTAGATTCTGCAATATCCTGATAACCTTGGCTTTCAGTGACAGTGAAATAACACTCCTGTGTGAATAAAGGAATCTCTACATCTTCCTAAGGCAATCACTAAGAATACAAAGCAGAATAAACCACATTCCCAGTGCCATCTGTTTCTTGATTCGGTCACTATCCGCCTCTTAGATATTAATAACGCAAGCAGATGACAGCAATAAGTAACCTAAATAGGGTCATTCAGTGTTTCAGATACCTCTGGGTGAAATCCACTTTGTTTCCAGAAAATTTTCAGAGAGTAGAAACACTTTGTTTCTTTGGGGAGGAAAAAAAAGAGGCACAAACATGGGTGTGCGGCTGCCTCTCCGTGGTTTTGTGTGCCAGGCTAGATAGGGCTGACATGTGCTTTAGGAGATTGACAGAGGAGCAGCTGATCTCCAAAGCAGTTCCTACAGATACATTTCATTTTACAGTTCAGTATCAGCACACATATAACACAAGCAATATATCCAAGGGGAGCGGAAATAACAAGTTCTTTCTGGAAAAAGTGCTGATATACAGCCCGTTTCATTGCCCATTGTGTACTGCCATATTCCCTGCTTTAGTGTCACTTATCTGCTCAGAAAATGTATCTCTGAACTTTCTCTGTGCGAACACAAACACTTAATATATATGGTATAGTGCACAACTGTGGCTGACTGTTTCTCCCTTGCTTTGGTTAGTGCTGGAGCTATAAACAGCAGACATAACCTTTGGGAATTAATGAGATACGCCTAAAGTGATAACTGCTGGGCACGTTATGCTTTCGCACCAGCTCGACTCTATTCTTGAAGAAAAAGCAACCAGATGCTGGAGCACCGGGAGTAAATCTTGGGAAGCAGAGGAAAAGGACAGAGGCCTTTAGGAGTCCCTTGTCTATACCAGGCTGCTCCTCATAGAGACACCTTTGAGTTGCTGAGCCTGCAGCATTAATGGAGGAGATTTGGAGTATTACTATACCTGGAGAACTACAAAACTGTCAGTGAAAAGAGCCACAGGATGAATCTTGAACATGGAAGCTGCAGAGGAAATAATATCTCTTGACAGTTCATATTCCCTTGCCACAGTCAAGGTACTGTCCTCTAAAGTCTTAATAATGCTGTATTTGAGTTTAAGCCTGCAAAACGATGCTTCCTCCCTCCAAAGAAATGCTGGCTGGACATTTAGAGGTCCCAGCTGACTAGAAAATAACCTCAGCAGGTGCCTCAGTGGCACCCTCTCTTTCTCTTTCCACATCTTATCTCTGTGCAAGAGATCTTTGGATCCTTGCAAACATAATCACTTGTGACACAAAGGCAATCTTGTAATTTTCATCGTCAATGCACTAGTCACATTTCTGATAAAAATACAAAAAGCTCCAAGCAATCAAGCAGACTCCAAACCTGAAAACATCCGTATGTCTTCATAAAAAAAGACTGGAAATACATATCTCAACAGGAAACCTGAGAAGATCAATAGATATGTTGTTTCTAGATGTTAGCAGATGTGCTGCTTCATCAACACGTATCTTAAAAATTGCACTGGTTTAATCATAAAGATGTAAAAAAAAAAAGTAATTAATACATTTAATTAATTAAATTTATTGTGCTAATTAATTAAAATCAAATAATTAAGAATAGAAATTAATTAAAAATTAAATTAAGACTAAATGTTTTTAAACAAATCAGCAAAACTTCCTGTATCCAGATTCTTACACCATTTTAAAACTGTTTTGTACCATCTTAGTCTATCCATGTTAACCACCAAAGTCAAGTATTATAACTTGACATAAGTATATTTAACAGATGAGGCTTCTTTGCAAACAAGCCTTTATACCCATTCTCCTCATGTAACTATAGGGATAATGAGGATAGTTTAAGGTTTTGTTAATGTTTTTGGAGTCTAAAATTAATCCTAAATTGGAAACAAGACCTCAGATTGCAAAGGAAGTTAGTGTCACTCCAATATTACTTTACACAAAACAGAAAACTTTTGGTATGCCTTCTAAACACTTCCTATTAATGTAAGCTTGAGGTTTATTTATTAACTTTTATTAATTGACTGTTATCAGTGTTTCTGAGAATATGACTATGTACAGTTGACGATATATTATTTTTTTCAAAAATTTTCCAAGCTTTAGAGTAAGAACTGGAATCCTGACAGAATGAGTATTTTTGGACAGACAGTGCACTTGCTATTCCTAGGAAAATCCATCCATATTTATCTAAGATACTAGGCTCAGAAAACACAGGCTTGCACACATCGAATAAAGCTTGCTAGAAATTTGCTTCTGAAACTTCCAAACATACCACCTACAGTGAACATGCTTGTACTTAAGAGAGCTCACTGCATGCCAGCTACACAATGCTATTTATATTGTAGGCATAAAGCAGAGCTTTGGTTGTCGGTGGATACAGGGGCAGTAGTCTGTCAGCTATTTTTTGAGCTTGGGAAAAGAAGTGATTAACTAGAAACTGCAAATTTGCCATCCCAGCTGCTTGCATTCTGCCAACTTTTATTATAAAGTCTACAGCCTTACCATTTAAAAAGTCATCTTGTTGGATAGAGGAAATACAACTATTCCCGTTTTACAGAAGAGATACAAAAAGGTTAAAAAAATTATTTCTTGCAGAGCTGAGACTAGAATAAACATCTCTGCTACAATAGCCAAAGTTTAATAATAACTTTCAGAATAAATAAGTAAATTCTACATCCTTTTCTTTGCTGTCTGTAAACAAAGCATTGTATTCTCCTTCGGAGCCAGGAAAAAGACTTCAGATTCTGATTTCTCAGCATTCCTGCATAACCTACCAAACCACGTGTAAGCCACTGAGAGGCAGGGATGTTTTGCTGAACATTACTCTGGCCCAAAGCTGCTGTTATCCATTTCAAAGAGAAGGTGAAGAGAGATCTTTCCTGTGAATTAAAAGACCTTACGTTGCGACCTGTCTGATGGTGCAGAAAGAAATCAATATGATTTCGAATAATGGCATTTATTTGGTTAATGCTCTTCATCACTTCGATCTTATGGCCGGCAATCTGATTTCTAAGATTTTCAGAGGCCCTCCACCTGTTTTGCTGGTAGGTGCCCTAGACCTTAGAGAGAGAGTGTCATCTGCAGATATCACAAATTCCTCTCAAAAGTGTATCTGCAGTTGCTGAATTCAAGCCCGGAAAAGCTATGATTTAAGGAAGTGAAGAAATACAGAGGTTTCTCTCTTTTTCTTCATTTATTCTCTGCCTACATTGGACCATGCTTCCTCCAGTCACCGCCATTGTTACAGGTGTTAAGCACTGTCTTCTGGGACAAGGGGACCAGCCAAGAAACTGTGGAAACAGCAGCCCTGCAACAGTTCCACATTTCTGGAGTAAAAGTCCCTTATTCCAAAACATGTCTGGACAAACTAACTTATCTGGTCACAGATCTTGTGGTCAGCCTCACCATGAAGTCAGGCCTGCAGGGCTAATGCTTCAGATACTGTGACCATAAAGAATCCTTCTAAAGTGACTAAAATTACTCGTGGGTACTAGTATATAATTAAAGGGTTGGGGTGTGAACACAGTCATCTCCCGATGAAAAGACCACCATGAACATCACTAGCATGGCACAAAATTCTATCTTTTTATAAATCAGAACACAGTATTTTGTTTTTTCTGTACTAGTCACTGTTTGTTGTTTTGTTTTTTTCCCCTGAATTATTTACAAAAAGTTCACAGGCATGCTGTCATAATAACATATACACTAGTAAATTTGGAAAGAAATATGACTATAGTAAGAAGATGCAGAAGGATTTGTGAGGAAATTTCCCTGCTCTTTAGGCCGGTTAATTGTTACTTTTGAAGCAGAATGTTCTGCAATTCCCCAAGTCTCACCTTGAATTTTACAATCCTTTTTAAGTAGGACAAGGCATATAGGTATAGGTAATATCTTTTATTAGACCAGCTGGTATAACTGGGAAAAATAAGCCCTAAAACCCATCCTTCAGGCCTGTCCATATTCCTAGATCTCCAGGGCTAAAACAAAGCACTACTAACACCTACGTTCTTTATCACCTTAAATTCATGGCCATGAGCTTCCCTGTTATGAATACATTCCGTACTTAGACATTTTAACTTGCTCATCTTCTGTTTCTCAAGCTTTTGTATGACAGTGTATTGTCAGTCACTATTTATCATGATTCATGGTTTTCATCCAGACTGACACAGAAATGTAGCAGCTGGAATGATCTTGCAGCGCTTGAGGAATCTCCCTTTACCTGGAAATCTCTACATTAGAGCCCCATCATTTCTGTGCAATGAAAAACAAACAAAACACAAAAAAAATCTCCCCCCCAAAAGATACAATATCAGTTCTGCTAAAATCACACAAAATCATAATTGAAAAACAGCCTAGGAATATAAGAATGCAGATCTTTAGCTTTCAGGTTTACTCTTCCTTGGCAGGAAAAGAAGCCCACTGGATCCCTAGAAAACGGTCTAGGGAAATGCTCTCAGAAAAAAAGAGATTCATGCTTTTGTGCAAGGAAGATGTTGACATATGCATGGATCCTAGGGTTGTGAGGCAAAACAGAGGAGCAATACAGTGATGTGCAGGCAGGTCATAGACGGATCTTTATCCATGTTACATATGTCATTGTAACAGTGGATGACTGATTTTGCAGCAGGACAACTGTTACAAGAAATGGATATTTTATAACTCTGGGTCCCCACCAAACTCTGGCTCAGAAAAATATTTCTTACCTATTTCGAATTCTGAGTGCAATTTCAATTAGATATGTATTGTGCTTAATCCTAAATTCCATTTGATGCTGTTATGCACAGTTAAATGGAGATCGCATTTCTCTTTAGAGCTGTCTCTATTTCAAAGATGAGTGAGGTAATTCTTCTCGACATAAATTTAAATCCTACTCTTATCTGTGTTGATAAATAATTGTTTTTTATGAGACTTGTACCACCAATTCAGCAGAAGCAAGGTTAGATCTTAAT
Organism: Apteryx rowi; assembly: GCF_003343035.1. Taxonomy (NCBI): domain Eukaryota; kingdom Metazoa; phylum Chordata; class Aves; order Apterygiformes; family Apterygidae; genus Apteryx; species Apteryx rowi. The sequence continues at coordinate 258,117 of NW_020448464.1, read as the reverse complement.
TGGAAAAGGAGATTTAACATAAGTAGGCTAATTCTTACGCACTCACAAAGTTGGAGAAAAAGTTAGTAGTTGTTCGTCCAATGTTTACAGAGTAATAAGAAGAGTAATGCAGGGAAGTGAGTTGAGGCTGAAAGAAGAAGACATACCTTATTTTATTCTCTTTGGCACTCTGACCTCTAGCCAACAGCCTCACCATCTCTCATGCTGGAGAAGTAATTAGGCCATAGTCTGTACCTCAGTTTGCTAAAGATTAGAGGATTGCTTTGGGATGCTATGATGTGCTATTGAAAAATAAATGATTTTCAAAGCAGGTAAATTTTTTGCAGTAGAAACCCCAGCAGTGCAATTACACCCATTTCTTTACCTCTGTATTTGAATTTCTCTACCTTGATTGCTTTCCTTCAGGAAAAAAACAGTAACTTGCCTTCAAGAGAGCAATCTGACTTTGCTTAAAGCATCAAACTTAATAGATTTGACTGTGTATCTTTGAGAAAAATAACAAAATCAAGGTAATGTAAAACAAAGCTAGAAACTGTAAGAAAATAATTAAAATTAATATAGAATTAAGCCTGCCTTCAGCAAAAAATCTACACAGAAGCATATTTTTTCATTTGCAAGAAAATGTTGCATGTTATTTAAAAAAAAGCTTCAGTTAACAGCTTTTGACTTTGGATTCACAATCACCTTATCAAACCTGTAACTAGAGGTTTGCTTTTAATGCCACAATCATTACAGAGGGGATCAATACTACACTTTGTGCATGTATGTGCTGGCTGAGAAGTCTCAAGGAGCCAGATTTTGTACTGGCTGAGACTGGGCTGGCTACAGTGAAGTCAGCTGGTAAAACCCATCACCAAACACACAGTGGATCCACTCTCTTCAACTTTTCTAATATCTGCAAGGTCTCAAAAGGGGACAGCACAGAGAAATGTATTTTCTCAGTCAAATTCTGCTCAGCAGTAGATCTTAAATATAAAACAACCTGAAACTAACCCACCATTATAGTGAATCAAAACTAGCCTAGTGTAGTTGTAGACTGTTGCCTCCGAAGTTCAAAACCTCAAAATACAGACACATACTTGTATGAAATACCAACCCCAGGAAACAAACCATCTGAGACCATCTGACTTTCCATAAAAAAAAAGAATTCAGAAAAGTGAAAATCACAAATTAGTAACTGTCAAGGCTTACATCACTTCTGTTGTTGACTTTGAATTGAAAGGGAAGATCTGACTCACTGTTATCAATTATTTACATAAAAGAACTCGAAGTAGTTGCATAACACTTCAGAATGTCATTTTATTTGTGAGCTCATTGTCTGGTACTTCAGTAATTAGAAACAGGGGAAAAGCTTTCCTGTCATGTCGTGGTTAAACATTTGCGAACATGAGAGTTTTATAAATTCTAAAAGGGAATAGTGCTGCTCCTCAAACACCAAGTATTCAGTGAGATACACTGCTCACTAACCAACACCAAGGTAATGAAAAAGGGCTTTTTTTTTCCTTCTGTGAACAACTGGAATTCTGGCAGAAGTTTGTTTTTGTTTATTCCTCTGTTGTTTGACTTCTCTCGATTTCAGTGACTATTCAAAGAAATGTCTTTCCTTTGGCTCTCAAAAAATTATAACTCAAACCACTTGTGCACTTTGGAGGGGATTATGTAATGCAGTGCAATAACATAATGAGCAGATCAGAAGAGTTTACTAAAAAGACAATTTTTGGCAGTTTGACAAAACTTTTGTTAGGATGATTTGTACTGTCGACGTTGGAACCTGGATCAAAAGGCTACTGAATGAGCCCTGTCGTCCAATGAATCTTTCATTGTTTTGTCAAAGTGAAAAGCTCTAACAAGGGACTGACCTTAAAGACCACTGATGAGAGTGCTTGTCGGGGATGAGTGAATCAGCCTGACAAAGAAGGCCTCTCCGCTATCCCAGCTAATTGTCCTCAGTTACCAGCAATTCTGGGGTCCCCCTTACAATTTCTCTTGAAGTTTTGAATGATCACACTGACTGAGGCAGCATCAACATTCCAAAACATCAACATTTTGCTTCTTTTCTGTCCTGTTTTAGTGCAGAACTTTTTGCCTCTTCCTATAGGTTAAAAACCTGTTTTAGAATAAAAGTAAAATATAATCAAAAACACAGGGTGGTGGGGCTTCTTGAACTATGTTTCTACAAGATTTTTCTTTCATGAGAAGAAAGTTTTCCTCCCCAAAAGCTTTACAGACATTCATCAAGCCTCTCAGTTCTTCCCTAAGGGAAACAAAGGATATATGAAGATTACCCCGAGGTACAGCCATCTAGAAGAACAGGCACGTTCATTTGGTAACAGTGTACAGGGACTCTAAGTAACAGTTAAAAACAGGAAATGAAGAAAAATAAGCTCCAAACGAATCTGTAAAGAAAATCTATTTCAGCACAGCGTGATTTTGCAAGTTGAGCTTTAAGACAAGGTTTATCTCCCTTATTTTTACAGTTACTACAGTGGGACCTTTAACTACAACAACTGGCAAGAACATGGCTCTAATATCTCCATGCTGCATCATGCCCCTAGACACTTTTTTGGGTCACTAGATGATAATTAACTTGGATACTAGCTAGTGAATCACTAACACCGCTCCTTGTAAAATGTGGCAATCGAGCTGAATACTGACACGGCCTGAACCTCACTTCATTATTAACATCTGCTAAAACTGCAGCACAATGGGATATGGTCATAAGGGCAATGAGTTTAAAACCGGAACAGCACCAAAACACGATAAATCAGGATTGCAATCTTTGACTGCTGCTTCTCTACCAATTGCCTCTATCTTAACTGGCTGCCCAGTTCAGGGCCTGCTTTTCATAAATGAACACTTCACCACTTCACAGAAAACAACCATAAAATCTGCAATTTCCTAACAATCCTCAGCAAAGTCCCTTAAGTTTGCAGAGAAGCTGACACATGCTAGACACCTGCCATTGGGTCACTGGCAGGAGGAATTAAGCATGACATGCTCAGGGTAAATGTGTTTTACAGGGCACCGCATCACTACAGATACCGTTAAGTAAATTCCCTCTGCTAATTATTTTCTTGTCATGGGGGAAATTTATCTATCACAGATGCTTCACTGACATCTGACAGAACACACTCTGTCAGACGACGCTGTCACCAAATCTGTTGGGTTTTAAGCCTCTGGAGTCTGGAGAAAGTCTAGAGGAAGAGTTGGGGTTTAGGAAAAGAGCCGACACTAAGAACAGAGATTCCCTCTGACACAGGTCGACACCTCAGTCCAGCTTGTCTCCAGAGTTTGACTCCCTCCCATAACTTAAGCACTGGCTTTCTCAGCCCCTCACCATAGGTGAAAGCCTCAGGATTTACACTTCAGCCCCACAAGGGAGCCTTGAGCAGGCATAAGCAAAAATCAGTGACAAGTCTAAAACAATTGCTAGTCTTTTTTTGTTGTGAATAGACATCTGACAGCAGAATTGGTCTCTACCCAAAAGATAAAGCACAAGATGGCACAACAATGCTTTGCAATCCAGCTTACTTTCCCTTCAGTTTTGTCCTCAATACATGATACACCAATTTCAAAGCAATAGCAACAGCTGCATACTGGCAATCAAAATGCAGAAACTATATATACAGATACTCCAGCTGTTAGTGCTCCTTTCTGTAATGCTGATACAAGAGGAAGTTTTCTGATCTTTCAGGCCGGCAATGAGAGACTTCAGGCTCCCTGTCTCTGCCTGTGCTCAGTTATTCTGAGACCTGCTCTGAATAGTGACATGGCAAAGTCATGCAGCTTCCTACTTTTATTTTACTGACCATCCAGGAGGCAACAGAAGCTGATCTGCCTGTTAAATATCTAATACCCATTCTGATTAAATGACTTAAGACATATTAGAGGTCTTCTTCATAATCAGCTTGTGTAAACTAGCAGTTTGTTGGAAGAAAATTAAGCCCTTGGCATTTTATTGAGCAACTGCATTAATATGACTGATAAAGGAAAGTCATAACAGATTGGAATGGATGTATTGGTCTGCCATTGAAAAACAATGTCATTATGTGGGATGGAGTAGCATTGAAACTCATTAGCTAATCATCCTTTTTGCCATTGTGACATAATATATAAAACTGTCCAGATATTGGAAAGTCTAGACATTAGGAAGTCAAGGAGTAGCTTGTGTTTCTTAGGAATTTTGAACAGCAAAAAATCTCTGATTTCAAAAATTCTTGTTTCACAAGTCCTATTGAAAAATAATTTAGAAGGTTATTAAAGTAACAGTTATTAGTGCAATGGAATGCATCACTGAAAAATGTGAGGGAGCATCCAGAGGAGTAGCTCTGTACCTCCAAAACAGAAATGATAGGCTTACTTTTACTTTTTCTTAAGTAAGTATAGTAAGAACTCCATCAAAGTCAACTGGTATTATTTAAAGGAGTTTTTAAAAACATCCTCTCTTTTAAAAAGTGCCAGAATGAAACCTAAGCTCTGAAATATCAGTCCCTAGAAACTTCTCATGAAACAGAAAAACATCTTTTTGTCTAGTCCAAATAAAAACACATTTAATGTTACGAATATTTCTGTTTAATTTCTGAGGCTATTCAACGGGTAGGGTATAACTCAGAAAGCCCATCTGCGTTCTGTCTAAAGACTGAGAATGCAAAGTTGTTTTAACATAGATGTTTACAGGTAACGGTGAAATAACAGAAAAAGAATTAAGTAGCAGCACTCAGCAGTAAACCAAAACAAGATGCTTTGCATAGCAGGAATGACTTCATCCACAGCTGACTGCCGACTTTAGCCTCTGAGCAAAAGGAAGTTCTAGTATAGGCCTGTACCATTTACAAGCTTCATGATTTGCTGCCAATTTGTAGAAACCAAAGTAAACTTCTGGCAGGACTCCTACATACCATAGTAGTTAAAGAAACTATCGTCCCACCCTGGTTTTGACTACAAGGCTTGAAAGATTAATCTAATGTTTCTTTCTGCCCTCCTATTCTCTTTAGCTAAGAGAAGATTTAATTTAAAACTTTAAAAATATAATTCTGTAAAGTGGCACTCTGGTTATCTACAGTCTCTTCACAAACCCACAGTTAATTCTTTCTCATTCCTTTTTCCTTACCAATAAGCCTCAGCAACAGAAAGCCTTCACTATTAATTAAAAGCAAAAAGCTAGCAAACAGACCCAGTACCCTGATGTTTCACAGCTGTGTGTAAAGCTGCACAGAGACACCTGCTTATTTTTACAGCATTTCTTTTCACTCTTTATCATCCCACCCCTTAAATATGGTTTATAAAATAAGGAAGAATAAACCAGATCATTTTGTGAAACATGACCGCATTTGTACATCCCACCTTTACTGGAAGATACAAGTCATCATTATGCAATGTTGTCTAATTGCTATAGCAGGAAGCAGGAATCAACTAAATTGATCTTGCATGTTACAAAGTCTTACTCTGTAAAGTAAGGCTTTCAGAGCATTCCCTGGTTGTGGTTACCTCAACTTTCAGGCACAACTTGAGATATCTAGTGCCAAATGATCACATATACTGGACAATCAGAACTTCTGCTAAGATTTTGAAAGATATGTTGGACATATAAAAATATAGATGCGCTGCTAGTAAGTCTTTTTAATGCTTATGTAGTCATTTAATTTCTGTTGAGTCTAGTAGGAGTTAGAGAAGGAAGGGCTACAGCCACAAAATGTTCACTCTACTGAAGTGCTGCTTACCAGGCTTGGTATATCTGCAAATCCAAAATACTGAGCCTTTATGCAGAGGCTGGGCTGCCGAGTAAGCCTATGCTTAAAGCCCTTCCATGTTCCAGGTTACCTGCATGTCCAAATGCAGGCTCTGGGCTGAGGCTCTAGTCCAGACCTCCTGACAATGCCAGAGAAGGGCAGCCAAGCTCCCGGCTGAGCTCCCTACCACCACATCCCACCTCGGGGCCCTGGAGAACAAGGCAGTGGGAGTATTCACTTCCGAGGCAGTATAGGAAAATTCAAAGCCTGAAGAGATATATGAACCTGTCCAGTTTTATATCCTATATCTATCTCTAACTATCAATAAGAGGGAAGATGGTCTCCTTTTTGGGACATGTTTTGTGAGAAAGCAATGGCTTCAGTACCCAGCTAAAGGCAAAAGCTCAGCTGGAGACATGTGGCTCCTCACAGCACCAAACAAAGAGGGTGAATCCCTCAAATTTTCTCACCTCACGAAGAGGGCAAATCCCTCACCTGAACTGGGAGACCTCCAACTGTACCCTGGCCACACCGCAACTCCAAGAACAGGAATGTCTTCACACAGATGAGCAAGGATGTGTCCCCAAAGCCTACTGGCGAAAATACAAGCACCTAATTTCAAGTCAGGCCTGCTGCTGAAGTAGTCAGTCATGCATAAGTTAGGTGTTGCAGCATGCAGACTGGCAAGGCCTCTATACTCAAGGCTATAAATGATTTATGTTCCTAAGTACCTACTTCATTTTCAGCGGATTAGTATGTTTAAAACCTTAGCTAGTAGTCCTGTGACATCTCATAAGCCAAATCAAAGTTTTCTCTTAATGGGCACCAATTTTTAGCACATTTACTCATTCTGAGCTTTTTATACCAGTTATTGGCTATCTCTAAAACTGAGATAACCAAAGTAAATGAAATTCCTCAACTGTAAGAAAAGTAAAATATTTTTTGAAAAGAGCAAGAATTGATATACTTTTTTATTCATTTTTCTTTTTCAATGAACAGAATCTTGGGAATATTTCCTAACAACTTCAGCACAGCATTAGCATTTTCCTTATAGGTACATGGGTCTGAAATTCTTGGCTCGTCACTAACTTAACTGAGTCAGTGTGGCAACTGGCTCTTCCACCATTTGTTCTATATCAGTGTTTTCCTTCTGCTAAAAGTTACGCTAGCCTATATGTGCAGCATGTTTACGCATTTCGAAGTAAAGGATTTTACTGAATCTCTTTTTACTCTCTCATTGTATTCTTGCTTTGGGAGATTTCTAGTAAAGAAGAAGCAGACATGATTCAGTAAACTGAGCTTCTGTATGAAAATAGAATGAGAAAGATATGCCTCATGGGCAAAAGGGGAGAGAAGAAATAGTTCYTGCATGTGCTTGTTTCTAGACAGAAATATTTGGCAGCACATAAACAGCATCAAATAGGAACAAGTGAATAAGAACATATGCTAAGATTGCAACCCCAAATAAATAAACTATTATTATTATTCCAATTAATATCAGCATAATATATTTTTATGTTAAACAATATTTCTAATCATCACAACTTAGATATGTGTGTGTGTATGTATATGTATTTATATAGTTTTTTTAAGAGCTAAATCCTTACATAGTTCTCATCCTGGCCTACCAACACTTAACCAGAACCAGGCTGACTGACCAAGTAAGTATTTGGCAGAATTCACCTCAGTTTTCATGGTTGTTTCACCATATGGCTGAAGGTAGCTGTGACAGCTCCCTGAGAATCACTGTAGGACAGGGAAGCTATATGTAACAGGCAGCTACGTGTAACGTGGTTCCGATCTTCAGCCTGTTCATGTATTTTTCCTGCTATTATGCAGAAAGTATTGACAAAGAGTGTATTCTCCTATCTAAACATGGTCCAAGGTTGGTCCAATTGGTTTCTCCAGTTAAGCCGATGTTGAGTTTTGTTGTTGACTTCCAACTGAATTTGCTCAGACCAGCTGTAGTCTTCTGGAGAAAGTTTGGGGGATCATAGGGCAGCAAGAACACTAATCCAAAATCATTTGAGTGTGTAAAGCAAAACGTTTCATCTCTTTTTGTTTCTCTTCTGCAGCCAAGTAATACTCAATGCTTTCCCTGATAAAAGAAACCTCAGCAAAACAAAATGCACAGATAGCATTTTGACAACTAGCTGGATTTTTCCTCCTCTAATACAAGTACCAAGTTTAAAAATTTAACTGATAAGTAACTGCCCTCAGATACCCATGGCCTGCTTTCTGAGTTGAGGTGGCCCTCCCCAGCGTTTCTGCCAGCCTTCACCATAATACGTCCAAAGAAGAGCAGGGTTGGAATGACAAATACCAGGACGCTGTACCCTGATGCAGAAATACAGCACTCATACAGATATATTTAACCAGGCATCAGCCACGGACATTATAAACAGAAAGAACTGCAATTTCTGGGTTCTATATGGTGTCTAGTAAACCTCAGTATATAAAATCTCCATTAGAGTCTAAAATAGATGGCTAGAGAGTAAAATCTTCATTAACTTGCATACTTCTTCAAAATGCCAAGTCTATAAAGCTTGAGAGTCAGAAGCTAAGTCAGTTTTCACACATAATGCATACAACACTCCATAACTCATTGAGACAACACCTAGAAAAGGTAAATCACCCCCTTTATTATGCATCCCAAAGGGATTGAAAATGGTTCATTTCACATGCCCAGAACTTTCAAACTAATTTTTATGTATTCTCAGATGTCTCTAAATGCATTCAAAGAATACGTATCATGCACTGTGCGTGGGAGAGACATAAATACATATTTCACAGAGATTTAAATGCAGATCACACTGATTTATGAAGATTCAAGTTTCCTAGATTTTTATAGCAGAACTGGTATGTTCTACTTGAAGAACTGCACTGAAAATGTCATGAATGTCATAGTGCCTTACTTGTTCTCGTTGCTGGCATCATACCGAGGCATGGGGTCAAAATCATTTCCATTGACATCAAAACTGGCCTGCGAATCCTGTAGCCAACAGGACAAAGAAAACCAGTTTTTTATTAATTAGTCATTGACTCATGTGACCTATACATTCTTCAGCAGGTTTCTACAAGAGCGTAATTAGGTTAACTAACATTCCTGCAGTTTTATGATGGTCTCATTTTTTAGGAAAGGATTATATATTTAATAATTAAAGGATTTACACATTTTATTTCATTTTTGGAAAAGGGAGGAGGATAACAAATGCCCTAAAAAAGCATAGTTCCAATATCTGTGAGTAAGCAGAAAAAGGTGTTTTATTAAGCCAAGAGACTATATTCTTTCTAAGAAACTTGGAAATTAAGAGTGTTCATTCTCAAAATCAGGATTTTGCTACATGTTTCAAGGTTCAAGAAATTATCTACAAGATGATGACTGAATTGCAGTCATAGCTTCAAGGAACACAAATAATACCATTTTCCTAATAATATTTTTATTAAAATATAGCTTGAAATGCAACTTAAACTACATTCCCATTTGGAAATAAAAGGTATCTCTCAAAACATCCCCTCATTTATCTGAGTGTATAACTGTTTCAAATATATGCAAAATATTTGCGTATTTTTGCTCCGTATTTTATATTTACCAAGATTCTCAGAGCTGAAAATAGTTTATAGAGCAAATAGCTGCTGGTTTGTATGGCTCCCATTAATTGATGTGGTAGTGTGTGGTGTGTTGACATGGCAAGCAGTTCTTTTTAATCTCTTCTTTGTTCAAAACCAGTTACCACATCAACCTCAAATATTCCTGTTTGCAGCCACACCAGCAATAATCCAACATATAGAAGGCATTTGTCATCAAACAAGCAATGTGTATTGCTCTGGGGGAATTCCTTGTTGGCACAAGGAAAAGGAGAGAGGAGGTGGTAAGGGAATAAATAGCTGCTTTAAATTCAGTGGAAGGACAGTATTGGGATGAAGTGACATCTGATACAGTCTGGGTCATTCAATGAGGACGTAAAAGTATATTTGGTTTGTTTAAATGACTTCAGAAATTAAAATGAAAGAAGTGGCATTAAGATCAAACTAGGCATATGTTGACGAATGAGGCAATATCCTGTCATTTGTGCTTATGCAGTCCTCCTCATGTACGTTAAAGCTGAGTTCCACATGCAGGATGGGGAAGGATACAGATATAAGTGTGGCTAACTTAAAATAAATGACTTTAGAACTGTGGACACAACTGTAGTTTTGATGGGTTGTTAATGATGTTATCATCCTCCTCATCTCTTGAATGCTCTATCGAGATGTGTCGAGATGACACAAAGCCTGTGCTCAGCATAGGTCTCTTTAACAAGATCTACACCTCTTACGGCCTGAAGGCATATACTTGTTCTGTGTTGGTCATCTTCACCAGTCTGACAGTCCAAATATATTTGTTTTCTTACGTCCTCTGAAGATACAGCTTGCGCATTTCATTTCAGAGAATAATAAGGTCCTCAAGGTCACTGCTTTTAGGTAATGCCTATTCTTGAAGCATGGGAATAATCACTCCAGCAAAGTACAGCCCTGACATTCTAAACAGCTTCAAAGTGTGATGCTAAATCAAGAAATCACTCACTAGTGAGGCAGCCTCTGCTTATGTTATGCAGTCCTTCCAAGATATATTAAACCAATCATTTAAATGTGATGAACCACAAGCAAACAGAAACCTTCTGAGGCTATATGAAACATATGGTAAACAAAGGAGACAGTTCTATTACAAATTGGGAGGGGACTCACTGCAGTTAACAGAGATTTACTAGAAAGTCCCCAAAACATTCTACACCCATTCTTGACTGAGTGACTCACAACAAGTCGTGTCTTTTCCCTTTAATATCATTTCTAGCAATAAGATAAATAACTTTAAAAATAAATAAGTAGGAAGGAATGCCTAAAATTACAGCATTTTGAGAAAATCTGCTGTCTTGCTAGCTAAATATATTGGCCAAAAATGGACTTCAGCTGCATGCATTAACTCAAAAGCAGTGTATTCCATTCCTAAATTCTGAGATTTGTTCAGAGTGTGTGGATATTAAGTAAAATAATTACAGAGAAGAGAAAGAACTTCAGATGATTGGCTCCAGCTCTTCAGAAATGCAGGACTCGCATACGAAAGGCATCCAGATATTAAAGACATTCAGACTGCATATAGTCTTAAAAGAACACAGATTACCAAAAGTTGTCTGCTTTTCTCCTGGAAGAATGTCTTCTTCCCATTGGTGTTACCATTCGACGAAATCCTCGTATGAGCCCCCTCCTCCCCTCCCCGCTCTTTCTCCAGTACCTAGAACATGTTCATCTCTCTATCAGCAGCAGATTTATTGCAGAGTATATATAAAGCAGCAAATCTGGACTACTGTGGAGACTCACATAATTCTGCATCAAGTCTGGATGGTTTCTTTCAATGCCGTCATCCAGGATGGTGACCACAACATTCTTTCCAGTGTAGCCTCTCTTCCAAGCACCTACTATATTCATATCTGATTGGCAATGATGGGTGTTATCACTGCAGTGCTAGAGAGAAAAGAAGAAATAAAAGTGTTGGATGTTGCAGATTACTGAACAGTGCATGGCTGAGATATTAGCCTATTCACATTAACATTACCATTTAAATTAGCAGATGAGCATACTGATTTGAATAGCAACCATACAAGATCAACATCTACATTTAGAAATATATGCATAATTAAAAAAGAAATGCTAAATTAAATGAAAATTGCTAGATCTGCTTATTTCTCTGTCAGATTACTCTTCATGTTAAGCAACACAAAAGGGAAGTGTTCAGCCACACTGAACCACTAGAAGCCCTGTGTAAAATAAAGCAACTATTCCTGACTGTTAAGCACTCTCATTTTATATGTGCATTTGAATTATTTGAATTTTTTCTGAAAAACAAACCATATGTGGATAAAAGTAGACAAATGCCTGCACTGAAACGGCTATGGAAACAAAACCTGCTTTTTGGAGCTTATGTGCTGTATAATTTCTTGACAGAATGTCTGGAAACTAATCCAGATTCATTTCTATCTACAAAAGAAGGCTTTTGGCAGGTTTTGTGCAATATCAGCAGGAGATGAGCAGCAGTTGAGAACCTGTAACCAAAACAGCACTCTGAAAAACTTGCAGCTTGAGGTGTCTGATGAATTGTGGATAGCTACATTGTGAACAACCTGGAGTACAACTTTCCGAGCAACCAAGAACGGTGTAGGGAAGAAAGAAAGTTTAGGGTACGTTAAAATTGAAAGCCGCTTCCTTGACATGAATGCAGCCAGTTCATATGATGAAATCTGGCTTGCCATGGCAATGAGACATGACCCTTTGGGTATTCATATGCCCCATTAGCAACTCCCTGACCCACAGGCAAAGCCGTCCCCGTAAAGGAGATCCAACCAGCCCCTCACCAGCACTGCTTTTCTCCAGCTCTTCTAGTCTCAGCCAGAGCAACAGGCAAAAAAGAGGGGTGGGGGGGAAGGGGGAGAGCAGAGAGTGGGAAGGAGGAGAAAGAAATGAAAAAAAAAAAAAAAGAAATACTTGAAACTTGTATCATAGCAACAGCGGCCGCGTGAGCACGCTCAGCATTCACTCCCCCTGCCCCACAGCCTTGTACCCCCATCCCGGGGTAATGTTTTAGCAGCCTGCACATTGTGCGTCGTGGGAATACATTCAGAGAGATGCATTTTGCCTCGATTTAGTCCATCCCTCTCCTCCTGAATGTAAGCACTTGGAAGGCAACCATTAGCCATATTTGGTGCAAATCTGACCGACATCAAGATTACTATCAAACTGTACTTTTCCTCCTCCTTTGTCTCCCATTCACACTCCTGTACTTTCATATACAAACCAGAGGATTTAAGTGGCTGCCTGCTGTCACCTAAATCAAAACTACATTCTTAGGTACTATACATATGTACATAGTATATAGTCACTCTTACTCTCTTTCCCTGTGTGTATAAGTCTATGAATATGTGTGTGTGTGTGTGTGTGTGTGTGTATACACACTCAAAGGCATTTGAAATACACTCCAAGGAATGTATAGGCCTGACTCAATTTTTTTTGTTTTGTATGTTGCTTGGAAATGTTTGCACTGCCGGTTTTATGAGACTGACCATCCACTAAACTTGTCCTCTGCACACTGAATGCAACAGTTGCACATGCGAGGCTTTCTAATGTACAAACAACAGGGGTAAATGTGGGTAGTGTTTCCAGATCCCTTTGCATTTTTCAAAGATGCTACTGAATTAATCGGCAGAAAACACCTGCAAGAGAGGTGGATACCACTATTCAGTTTGCCGGTGTGAAGACATGGAGACGGCAAGGTGCGAGGCCCTGCCCTCGCTGCAGAGGAAGCCCAAGAGCCGGGATGGGCAGCCAGGCTCCCGGCACTGAGCTCCAGGGCTGACGCCAGGACTGCCCTGCCGTACCGCAGCAATCGCACCCCCTGGGCGCCCCTGTGCTTCAGGGGTGGCTCCAAGGCCAGCAACAAAATCAAAGGATGTTCCTGCTGGTTTCGGGGCAAAGCCAGGGTGGAAAGCCCTTGCACAATGCCATTCCTCTCCGACACGGACTTTCCCTTTGAATGTGTCAACTGGAGTGGATCACTCTGATTCCTACTGATCCTCACATGTCCTGACGAAGCGGTGGAGTCAGCAGGGCCACTGCATTGTCCCTTCATCTCTGAACACACAGTAACCCACCAGCGGCTTTGCTGCCTCTCTTGCCCTCTCAGGGCACTAGCCAGTTGCTTTGCATCTAGGCCAGTCAAATCTCCCTGACTAAGCAAGCGCACAGGTTTTTAAATCCTTTTCCTCTGCGTGTTCTTTGTCTCCGCCAGGAGATGACTGCTTTTTCCCTTCACGATGTCAGCACAGCTGGTTGCCCTCCCTCACCTTACCTGAACTCCCGCTTTCATGGCAGCAGCAGCAGAGGGGCTCATTCATCAGCTGCTCTGCTGCATGCATGTACACAAACACGAGATAAGGTTTATCTGCTGCTTTCCTGAGCGCTCTGATGCTTCTCTCAAAAGATGTGCCAGATCAAACTGATATTCAAATAGCTTTGCTCTACTCCAAGACTAGGCAGAAAGATACCCTAAACAAAATCTTTTGGTATAAAAGAAATTCCAGGGCAGGCCCAGCTGTATGTCCACCTATAACTTGTGATCACAACACAGGTAACATCTGGATAGCAAATGGAAAGGCAATGGCAACACATCCAGACTGGAGGAGTTCAACAGCAGTTGAAGGGTTCAGTTCTTACTGTTACAATATTCAGCTTATTCTCAATTCCTATTAGAAATAGCATCTTTGTTTTCTCTTCATCTCTGTGCCTTACTCTTCCTCCTCCTCTCTCATTTATTTTCAACCGTGCTCTTCCTGCCCTGTTCCCAGACTTTGTTCTTCTCTTCCTTTACTGGCTTTTAGCACTTAAATCCAAGTTTTGTTTGGTTCAACATCTGATCTCAGATCCCTGTATTTTCACCACAAACTATACCTTCCTCTGCAGATTAGTATGTGATCTTATCCAGGTTAATCTGATTGTGCACATTGTTCTCAAAGCAGTCAGAAGATGTGGCTTTAATCAGAAACAACGTAAATCTTAGAGTGCAATTACTCTTCAAATACTAAATAATATGGTATAGATGTGCTGTTCCATATGAAACAGCATCTAACATGCCATCTATAACTTGGTTTCATTTGTTCTCTTTCCTTCAAAATAATTTTTGTAAGGAATTTTCCACTACTGAGTTCCATTCTATTATTTTTCTTTAACCATGTGCTACTTCATAAACATCCATCCAAACTACATTGTCAACTACTTAGCAGAGGATATTTTTTAATTAATTTGGAGGCACTGCTTATATTTACAGTGTTACCCAAATAACAAATACTAAAACATGTGTCATGATAATAAAAATTATGTTATTCAAATTGATTGGATTTTGTATGAATAGGCAATTATTAAAATCATTTATTAAATTATTAAAATCATTTTCAATATAGTTTTCCTGTCCTCTCTTTTCTGAATAAAAACAATCTTTGTTATATTAATGTACAGAATCTGTAGAGTTGGGAGGTTTTTATTAGATCTATTTATCTTTGAACTGTTGTTTTTGAATTTTAATTTAGGCAATAGTATAAACTAGGCTGGTCTATGGAATTTCCCCCCTCTCCCAGCAGATTAAGTAATTCAGAAATTTCCTGCATTGGTACCATGACTAGACAGTTGCAGTAAGCCAGCCCATTTCAACATACATCGTTTTCATCTATTGCCTGGAGGATACCATCAAAAGCAATAAACAACCCCTCACCCAGTTACATAGAGTAATTTCATTTAGGTTTTTAAAAGGCAGTTAAAGGATTGTGTTTTTCTTTGGACTGTTTAATTGGAAAATGTTAATGATACCACAATTAGTGTTTAATAGGAACTGTCTGCAGGGTTGAGAGACTCCTGAAGGATGTTTAGGAAGGAAGAAGGGTAAAGAAAATTTCAGATTTAGGACTCTTCTCAGACCTGAAATTCAAGTCTTACAAGGGTAAAAGACCAAAAGAATCACTTGGATGCCTTTTGGAAAGACAATTTAGAAGTCACCCTTGCAATTAAAAAGCAGACACTACATTAAAAAGGTTTGTCTGTTTTGATGTATTAGATTCCAATTATTTGCAATGTACTCTCAATGTCAGACATGTGCCTGGATCTTCTTAGCTATTTTGTGAAATTCTATCTAAAAAATAGCATACTGTCACTATCCTTATCTTAATGTTCTTTGTCTGATGCACTAATGTTGATGGTCTGAGGCCTGGTGTATCCAGTTAGGGATCAATAACAAAATTGAACTGCGGGACTGAGAAATCAGGAATCATATTAATAGACAAAATTTTTTGGAATTCCAGAGCAAAAAAACAAATTAAAAGAAAGATGACTGTAAAGTTCTGTTCTGTCTTTTGCAACACCTGTTAGTCTATAAAAACAGAACAGAGACAGAAGTTTCTAACCCCATGCTGATCTTAACATAAAGACTCTTGAAGCAGAATAGAAACAGAAGTTTCTAACCCTGTGCCATGCAGTCTTTCAGAAACTGCACATCATACCCTCTGTAAGTCTTCATGAGGCACACAGCATTGGTTTGCTGTGATTTTTGAGTTAGCAGTAGTTAAATATGCTGTCAACATCTAAGCAGCATAGAGAAACACAAGATAATAATCAGAATGACCCAATTTTAAAGACCAATCATGTGAGTTGGCAGGTCTTGGGACCAATTTGGTGGAACATTACATATGCTTCTGGCCCCAGGAATGCTCTCAATACTAGTTCCCACTCAGAGATTAGAAAAGATAGACCCTTAGAGTATTAAAAGAGAAACTCCTTCTTGTTTCCATTAGAATGGTACCTAAAAGGTCCTCAGCACAGGCAGAAATAAGTCATGCAGGTTATGGTCCTGTTCCTTCCATCAGGGGGTTTGTCAGATACTAAGCCATGAGTAGGGATAGGACGGAGAAGTGGTACACAGAGGAACAAGGACAGTCAAGAGTCTGTGCTGGGACCCTGACCAAGATGAGCAGGGAGCAGAGGGGCATGGAGAGCCAATGAATGGGTGCTGGCTTTCTGTGGAGCTATCAGAAAAAAGAAAGCGTCTACCTGTTCTGTGAAGGGAATGTAATGGGGGTATTTGGCTTTCTTAGCCGGTCCAGGCAAATGCACAAGCAGCAAAGTTTAGCAGCTTTTAACTTTAGTAGAGAAGACATCCTGATGCTATGTTCAGCATTCTGTGGTATGGTTTCGTGCGGTGCTCTAAGTTAAAACTTGCCAATTGTTCTCTCTTTGCCTGCAAAAAAAGAGAAATAATCTCTTTTCTTTATGTTTTTGATGGGATCCAATTTTAAAATGGAATGAAATAAGTAAGCAGGGAGTTGGTAATTGGGAGTTGGTAAGGTAGGCTCCTTATTAAAATGGCTCATACAATTTAATAGAAATCATGAAAACATGTTTCGAAAAACATCATAACTTTATGAGCTGAAGTGATCTTTTGAAATTATTTTTTGTCTTCTCCATTGTAAGGAGTTGAAAGTCGTATTTTCTGAGAGACTCTATTAGAATAATGTTTCATTTTAAAGGTATTTCTAACATTTTTTATTCTTTCATTGAAAGTGGTAGAAGGTGAAAGAAGGATTTTAGGAGAGAAAAGGTGTGCCTGCAGGGAATACTTTTGTTTTTCTTAGATATAACCTGATATTTAGTGCATGATATGCTAACTGCTTAGCAAATGATTCTCCTCTCAGTTTCACCTTTAAATAAGTTTGGATTATTGCTGCACATGATATTTTAAAGGTCTACCAGGAGTAGGCAGATAATGGAAGGTCTGATTCATCTCAAACACAAGATGTTTTGCATTAAATAGTACCTGACTTCTAGAGTCACGCTTTACTGAATTGCTTTTTTTTTTATCTGTGTCCATATCAAGAGACATATTTCAAAAGTGTACCATACTAAATATTTAACACCAAATCCATTGCTCGTGCAACTCCAGAGGGTTTAGTTAATTTACTTCAGAGATGAATTTGGTTCTTAAGCTTTATTGATTCTTTAAACTTAACAAACAAAATATACTTAGAGGTCAATAAGAACAATCATGGACATACATTATTTTATGCCTGTTTAAGCAAGGAAGGGGAACAGGAAATCAATATGAAAGGACTTCTGGTATTCATAGGAGTATCTAATGGCTACAGTGAGACAAGAATAATTTGCAGCACTACGTATACATGTTTGGAGTGAAAAGTAAGGACCTCCTAACTCTTATTCTATGCCTGTGACTGTGTTGCTGGTCTTTCCAAAAACAGAGTAATTCATAACGCATTAAATTCATATTCAAGACAATTCCATCACTTTTTCATCATTGGCACTTCTTAAAGTTAACAACGGTTGTTCTTCTGTAAGCTGTGTGTTGGCTTAAACATGAGTTAATTCAGGCAGGCCCTATATGTTCCACAGGCAGCCAGTCTGAGGACACTTCAGCCCTTTTAGCAATGGGAAGCACTTCTCTGTCCTGGTCTGCAGACAGCAGGAGTTTTGTTCCCAGTTGTTAGCACTGGAACCTGCAGAGGCACAGAAATAATGTGCCTTTAATAGCACTCCTTCACCCCATGTGGGGCATGACTTGTGGCTCTGTTAGGACATGTGCCTTTAGACCTAATTCCCTCCCATGTGGAGGCTACAGCAGAGACGCCTTCAAGGCAAAGACAAAAATCTAGGTAAAACTGCCTCATGGCCATTGTGCATGTCATGGCAACTTCACTTAGTGGCAAATGCCAAAAGAAGCATCCACAAAAACTCCAAAAGCTCCACCACATCATCCCAAAGAGCAAAAATACATGTATGGAGAGAAGGAAAAGAGGATTAAAAGAAAACAGAAAGAAATTGTGTATAAAGGCATCCAGAATGTGTCCAGTTTATTTTGGAAGCATAAATTATCCATATGAGCGGCACATCATAGACCTGGTGCACCTTGTATATCCTCGAATTAGTGCTCGCTTGTTGTGAAGTATATGTCAACATATGGACAGATTTCTGCCTGGGAAGTGTTGAGAAAAATACGGAAACCTGAGGCAGCACATCTTGGGGGATCAGTAAAGGAGGGAGAGGGGAGAAAAAGAAATAATTTCTGCGACCTGTGGCTACTAATAAGTAACGTGGGAAGGAAAGAAGCATGCATGGAACTGGATCTCTCCATGTGGCTGCACTCCCTCAAGATACCTGTCCAGTGACTGTTGCTACTATTATTAATAATATTACTACTATATAAATAGCCTACTCGTCTTAGTCAGAAAAGCCCTGAAAGTGGATCAAAAGCTAATGTATTTTTACCTGCTTAAAGTCCCATCTAAAAAAAAGAACAGAAATTCTTTTATTAATTAGAGGGAATATGTGAACAGAACAGCTGCTCCCTGGCCTCAGCTGCACAGCCGCAGCCCCTGGGATGCAGTATTCACGAAGGATGAATAATTCCTCAGAGAGACAATTCTTTCCATTCTGCCATTTTTTGTGGCCTTTGCCTCATATTTTTATTTGACCTCCTCTAAGTCCCCCAAAAGAAAGAAAAACAGGGCATTTTCACAGAAAGTCCCAAGATGCTTTTTTTTTTAAGCATCAGTTCATGGAGTCCATATGACTATATGACTGTTTGAGACTCTGAATGCTCATATTTTCAAAGGTTTTTTTCATTCCTCTTGGTTATAGAAAAGATTTTGAAAATGTGAACACTATAGTCTCAGAGCACAAAAGCCAAATAAAATGAACAGGGTTCAGTTTTGTTTGTTTTTTTCTCAGCTCTTGATTTTACAGGCAAATTCAAGAGTATATTCTGGGCATGACTTGCGAGTTTTGAATGCTTCAGGCTGGTAATACTAATCTCTCTAACTCCTTAACTTCTTTTATTATCTGAGGGGTTTCAAACATAGCCATAGATTTTGCTTATCATTGCAGTGATATAAACTTATTATGTTTAAATAGCGCCATGAGTCAAAGACAGCATCAGCATCCAGGCTGAATTTTGTTTCTCTGTTTCTGAGGTTTCTTGCTCTTAAGAACTGCAGTCAGCTTAAAATCAGCCTAATTTCTAGATTTGTGAGTACAGAATGAGCTGCAAAAAGCCTAAAGAGCATTAGATGTGTAAAAATAGCTGTATTACTTTTACATGCTGATTATTCAGCATGATTTTGTGAGGATGAGACAAATGGTAAATAGCAGCATTACAAAATGAACGAAACTAAGAGAAAGTTAACCTTGGATAATTAAGGAAGGACCTTTAATCAGCTTATTAAGATATTTCTGATTTTATTATTAGCTGCTTTCAGCGACAAATTTGTAACTTTTAATAAAAAATTCAGAATTCTCTAATCTTTCAGCCAAGGAAAAAGAAGTAAAAATAAAGCCCAAACACCTTGCAGTCACCTAGTAAGACCAAGCAAGACTAGACTTGGTATTTTGCTTATTCTAAAATAACAATTAAACAGATTATAAGTCTTGCTTTAGAACAGTTTTCATAACTTTCTATCTACACCATAAAAGATATACTCTTCACAATTTTCTTTGTAAGCTGTTTTCAAGTCAAAGACAATTACTTTTGTATCAAGTTGTTAAGAAGTATGGAAGAGGGAGATGGTTTTATTTAGACTTTGCGTGAATTTATGTGACAGAATTGTACTAACCACAGTGCGAGAAGGCCTTAAACAGATGGCTCCAATTAATCATTAACCTTCCCAGAGACTGATGAGAGTGGGAGGAGCCTGCCACTTATATAAACCCACTTCCTCTCCTCTTCCTGGTTTTGTTTTGTCTTGTTTCACAGAGAAAAGAGGGAAGGGTGATGTTCAAGGAGGATGTGCTGTTGAAGCGATGTTGGGGGGAAGCTGATTTGGAGGGGAATAGGAAGCCCTTTCTTCTGAGAGCGTCTTAAGCTTGCATGGATGTAAGTACTTAGGAGGAAACAGATGATGAGACGTTGGTTGTGAATGTGACTATGCCACTTTTTAAGGCCTGCTGCACTAGTTTTGTCCTCCTTTCTCTATTTAATGTTGTGGTCAGGTCCCTGTGATCTATGAGGCAATAGCTTGGTGACATCTGGTGTTAGTGGTGGGAAGTCCTAGGGGAGAAGGAAGGAGAGAGGGACAACAAGGGTGAAGGATGGGAGGTGCAGGACTCCTTCAGGAGGCTGCAGGAAAGATGAGTGTCCCTACTCTTCTCCAAGGGACAAAAGAGGGTGGCAAAAACAGGCAAAGTTTTGCTCAGAGTACAAGGATAATCTCAAATTCCATTTTTAGTAAAGGAGCAGGAGTTTTTCCTCATTTTCCTGTGGGAATATGGAGTTCTTAAGACTGGAATTGTTTGCAGCACCTTTACTTCAGCAATAAACATCTATGCTGCTCAGTATCTATAAGCCTGTTCCCTAAGAACCATAATGAGACATCAGATTATTGTACCTGTGGTCCTGTTATTTGCCTGGATTAGTATGTCAGTGGAGATTATAGCTTGCCAGAGGGCAAACTTTAAGGTCATGAAACTATTCTCTTGGGAAAGAAGTATAAAAATCATTTCATACCCTCCTTAGCCGTACAGAAATATTTAATCTAATACAGAAATGCATGCTGTGAAAATTCATTAACAGTACAGGATCAGACTAAGATGAATGGCTGCTATTTAAGTTTGCCTATAGGGAAGTACGTACCCTAGGCACCAATGGGCTTTTCACCATTTGAACTTGCTATGGTTGATGAATGCAAGGTCCAGTCTGTATTATAAAAGAAGCCTGGGAAGATAAGGCCAAACCACTAGAGGGAGTGGCTAGTTATATTTTGTAGATGAGATCACCTGGCAGAAATGAGAGAACTAGTCTGGAGAAATCTAGGGAGGCCCAGGAAAGAAAAAAAAGATTTTTTTCAAGAACAAAACAAAAAGTTTTTCCATAAGGCACGAAAGTACCACAGAGTTACTCTTACTGTCTCAGGAAATGTGACTGAGCTGACTAAATATTAATGTCCTGCTGAAATGTTGAAGAAGGTTAGTCCAGAGGCATATGACACAGCTGTGCATGAAAGACTGTGCAAAATAGACCCAGAATGTAAAAATGCTGTGAAAACTGAAAAGGGTCTTAAAGGAAATTGCAGCAGAGAGGATTCAAGCTGTATCAGAAAATACAGATATTCCTGAAAGGTTCTGGAAAAGTGCAGTATATTTGCAAACACTGATTTTGTGGAGAAATGGGCATAGACCAAGCCTTTAAAGCCTTCTAGCAAGAGGACATATAGGGACTTTTGGAAGCTGCTGCTAAACTAAATCCACATCCTTACCCCAAAGGACAGCTAGATTGTGTTGACTACAGCAGTGTACTATTAAAGAACTTCCCCCAATTGCAAACAACATAATTGAATATGTAGAATGATGCAAATTGAACTGAGAGTATAATTTTGTATTAGTACTGAAGGCACATACTCCTGCAGAAAGACAGAAGAAAAACTACCCCAGTATAGGTAACTTTCATCCTCACCAGAAACTGGAAAGTGTAATTAATCTAACTGGGATTGGAAAGAAAATCACATTCACTACTGTCAGGCTTATATACAGTCTATGTGTAGACCAGGACTCAGCTTTTAAATACAACACTCATTAATGATAAGAGCCTTAGCATTTGTATAGATCTTAAAACCCCAGGGAATTAGCAGATGACAGACCCAGAGAAAGCAAACTAAGATCAGCACATGGTAAGAAGGGAAACAATACACAAACAGAAATAAACTAAAGGTAAGAGTTCTTAATTTCATGATTACTGTTACTTCTCCCATGTCCACCACACTTTGCTGAGCACTTCAGCTACCGTATTCTCTCTGTGGCTCCACTTCTCTACAGTCTGTGTTCTCCCTTGTCATTCCTACCATCTCTATCCTTCTCCACTGTGATTCCTGTCAGCTGGTCTTCTGACTCCCAGATTTCTCCATTTTCAAATCTCAGCTGTAAATGTATCTTTTTTTTTCTCCCTGTTTGCTTTGTTTCTCCTATTGGCTGTGCTGTTTAACTGAAAATACTATTCTAACATGAATGTGTGCCAAAAATACTACACAAAGCTTAAAGGTTCCTCCAAGCAAAGGGAGAATTCTCAGGAAATATAACATCCCTACAATAAGTTAATTCTTATGTTAAGTGTTATGTTGTATCATGTAAATGCATGAGATGGTTACAAAAACATTTTTATTTATCCAAAATACTACAATGAGATCTCTGGATCCATTAGGGATGTAGTATGAATCTATGAGCACTTAATCACTCATAAGGAAGTTAACAGAGGGTTTGACCTGTCAGTTTGTACTTTGAAGCCATTATGATACCTGAACAGATATAGTTAAACTTGTTTTGTTTAAGGAAACGCTAGCTATCATGTACAACTACTAAGTCTTAAGCCTTAAGAGGCAGCAATGCCTTCTTGTAGTACAGGGAAGTTTAAATTGCATTCTACTGCAGCACATTCTTAAAGCTGATGACAGAAATTAGTGGAGTGGGAAGTAATGATGGCTAAAAAGACAGACTGATCTGGATCACTTGTGAAGGTGAACCTATTTAAGCAGTGTTTCTAATGTAATCATGTATCAAATTGCACATGTAGGACTTAGTGGGCTAATCATGAAAAGAGAGAAAGTATACAGAAACACAGTAGCGGTGTAAAGGATTTAAGGCTTCAGGTAGAGAGTCATCTGCAACTTCAAGAAGATGCTCTATGAAGCCATATATTATCCTTTCTTAGTTAAGTAGTGGGATAGCAGGAAGGGGATTAAATTGACTTTTGAAAATGAGTAAGGAGACTATTCGTGGAATGATATCTGCATGTGTCTAATGTTTCAAAAGAATGCTGCTGGAAAAACAGAAATGAGTCCTCCTCATTGCTTTTTTTCTGAATCACATGCTGGAAACACAAGTTACATGACTCCTAACAAGCTCAATGTATTTATTTTATCCAAGAGAAGGTGAAGAGATGACCTGATCACAGCATGAAAGTGCCTCAACATGGAAGAGATTTTTGAAGGTGGATGTTTCTTTAATCTAGCAGAGAACGGCCTAACAAGATAAATATGGAGCAAGACAAATACACAACTACAAGGTGCAAGTTTTTTTAACAGTTAATCATTAAGACAATGTTCCTATGGATGTGACTTTTGTACAAATGCAATCTTTTATCTAATATATATATGTCTTACTGAAGACATACTGCAGCTTAATTAGAAACAGTGAGCTTCTAATTACAAATTTCTAGTTGTTGTTACTGTTGGTTGATCTAAATGACCATAATGATCCTCTGCTGTATCTCTGAAAAGAATCATGGAAAGGAATTCAGATACTGATGCTGGCTTCTGTCAGAGAAAAGCACCAATGTGTCAGGAACTTCACAGAAATCTCAATATCAAGTAGGATTTGTGAGAAATAAACTTTCTTCTGCTGTTTAACTGCCTTCAAATACTCTGGGAAGATATTTCTGAGCCTGGAGTTAGGTGCTGCTTTAAATACATGCATATCCTGAACAACTCTGCTCTAAATATGTACAAAAACATTAAGCCCCATGCAAATAAAATTCAATTAAATATGCAAAGCAACAATGTCAAAACAGAACTGAAATAAAATATTCATATGAGTGTTTGGGTTTTTTTTCCTTTGGCCTTTAAATTTAGGAATAGGTGACAAGTTATTAAAAACATAAATTTATATTACTTCTGGAGCAAAATCTAGAAATTTTAAGTTGGGGAGCATCTCTGCAGAAATATACAATGATTTAAGACAAAAATACTAATGTATGCTACTTACATGTTGTTGCTTTGCTATTTATATGAACAGATAAAGATCTTTCAAGGTTTCTAATAAAAGCAGTTAGAAAGCTGGTTTTGTTTTTTTAACCTCAGTGCTGTATAAAATAAATATTGTTTTGCATTGATCCAACTGAGGATCCATTTCAGACCCATGCTACAGAAGCCCTGGTCAATTCCTGTATGGATCTAGAGCTTGACATAAAACAATTCACGAAACCAACTAAATAGTAATTACAATGTTATGACAGCCTTATTTAAACAGAAGGTTTGGACAAGTAGAAGCAAATGAAGACTTGCTTGTGGAACATTGACAAATCAATAAAACTTTTAAGTTTCAGGCTTAAGTTTAGGCATATGCTTAAATGTATCCTTAATCTACAAAGCATTCAGGTGGCTGCCTAATTTCAGTGAGGTTCATGAGACTTAATCATGTGCCTGTGTAAACTGTTGCACAGGATCTCTCATCAACAGCACTTTCCCCAGTAGCCCTGTCATTATTGAAGATTTCCCTGTTTTCCTTATTAAACAGCCAAACCAGCTGTTGCTTTTTTTTTCCCTTTTCAACCACTTGCCCTTAGTTAACCTGTCACCCTTTGCCTTATGCTGCTGCAGATGCAAAGATTTAACACAGATGAAAAGGGCCAAAAAAGAACCTAGGTGAGAACTTTTCAATTCACAATGAATGGTTTATTTGATTGCTCTATATTTTTCTCTTCGCCTCTCCCCCAGAATCAACACACAAATCAAAGAAACAATTCAATCTGCCAGCAGCTTGACTACAACCATAAGGTTGTTACAGACAGAAAAGGGGGAAAAGTGTTCAAGGCTGTCATTCCGCCCCTTTTCATTTGAGCTTCCCTCTTCAAATCAAGGTGCATAGTACCCCTACTCACAACTGCCTAGAAGCAAATATTGCGATGACTTAGATTTTTTTTTTTTATCTAAACACATATACAGGCACGTAAATTGTTCCTGCCCTTCCCCATAGAATGTAACTCCGTTGGGAGATTTTAGCCAATCTCTGCTGCTTACTGCCTGTCTGGAGGCAACATGGGTCATAACCTCTGTTTCTTCCAGAATCTCTCATACGTACAACTTCTATCTGTTAAGCAGTTTCTATAGTTTCCAAAAAGAGATGAACGGCTCAGTCTCAGGTTTATTTTTCCTGTTAGATTGTGGGATGAATGTGAAGTGTGTGTATGACTCTTTCAAATGTTGAGACTATCTAAGACTTTTTCTAGGGCTTGGCAAAGTAGCAAACCAAGCTTACTGAGTGGTTTTGGCCACCCTCGTAGATTCCTCCATAGAAAATATCTACTGAATTAATCCTCAAAATGTTTCAGTGGCAATAGCTTACACAATGTATAACATGGTCTAAGGTTATCGGCATGTCATAAGTCCCAAAGGGGATCAAAACTGCTTCAAACAGGGCGGTCAACGCTTGAAACATTTGAATGTCAGAGAAGAACAAGCAGCCAGAAATAGCAAAAGCTGACTGCATGCCCAATGTGAGTGGGGAAAATGGACATGAACCTCTTAGATATTTATTCTGTCTCACTAGTTAGTACCATGAAACTTCCCTGTTAAATAGTGGGCTGATGCTATGTTTAGGCAAATTTTTTGAAAGGGCAGATAAATGAAATAAATGGAACAATGCATTATACTTTTACCCATTTATGTAGTAGTTCACTACCCTTTTGGAGTGGGTGCAAATGGAAACTGCAAGACAACATTTTAAAAACAAGGAAAACCACACCAGCGTAGCAAATACACCTAATAATGCAATCAAAACTAAGAGACTAAACACCCTAAACTGAGTGTGTAGATGCTCAAGAAAGTTGTACTACTCTAACTAAACTCACTGTTGTCAAAAAAGATAATCCTGCTCCCTCCTCCTGGGTTTCTTTGCTCTCTGCTAGGCTGCTCCCCTTGGGCCTGTTCAGCTGGTCCTCAGAGGTAGTGCAAGGGATGGAGAAAGGACTGAGTAGCTAGGGGTGAAAAGAGTGTAGGTGGTAGGAGTGAGACTACTGCCTAAGACCGCAAGCGTCTAGGTTGTCTTAGGGGTCTTGGGAAACTTCATCTTCCGAAGAGGGCTCTGAGCAAGTTCTCCAAGTTAGTGCTTTAAAAGCATTAAGAGAGCTCTTCTAGGGTCATGTATTCTGTAAGTAGACCAACCACCTACCAGCCATAAAGGCTGTAACGGTTGCTATGTCGGCTGTATTAATTTCTCTCTTTACGTTTCACTTCATGTGGATAGGGTCTAAGTAAGTCAAGAATATATGGATTTCAGTGTTTCAGCTGGGATTGCATGAAGATGAGAAGCTGGGCTGTTTATTCAAACATGAGTCTGAAAGCTCACACATATGAAGTTTCCTCAACAGCCTGCTTGCAGCCAGACCAGAAGTCTTAAAAGGAAAAAAAGTCTGCTCCTGATTGTACATTAAACCTGGAGGTGGTGGAGTACATGGAAGTTGAACAAAGAAAGAGTTATTCAACCCCTCTTAACTTCAGAAACATTTTTTCTTTGCTTAAACTTGTCTTTATTTTTTTTTCTGAACTGGTTTTCTGGCTCCCAAATGTAATCTTTTAGCCAGGAGTTGATATTCATAAAAAGCAAAACACTATCATCTCCCAAGCACTAACTTACTGTTTATTAATAAACTGTCTCATTCTAAAGACATACAACAGGAAAACCCCACTGTGTGCTTAATGTTTAGTCTCTCATTTATATTTATGTTTGCTTTTCATTAGGCTCCTGCACTTATACTATTTGGATTTAATATAGTTTTGAATTGTTTTCAAAACAAAGTAACTTGCTTATTCAGTTAGGTATTCACATAAAAATGGATAAAGACAGGGCAATTATATGCTTAAATGGCAAGCTACTCATGGATTAGTGGAGTCTAATGCAATAGAAAGGGTAAGACAAAAGTGGTATCAATCCTGTAAAAGATTCACACTTGTATCTCTTGGGGTTGTCTGAGACTCTTTCCTTCCACTCACTTCCTCCCTTTGACCACCATGCATTTCAGCTGCATGCTGGAAATGAGCTCGCTTTGAAACAATCAGTGTTTAAGTTTTGGTGGAATATATACCCTCTATAGGAAAAGGGCAAGCAGATGTTGCCTGCCTTGCTCCTCACCTAGCTATGTCTGAGGAGATTTGGGGTCTCATGCTGACAGTCTCTCCCCTATTCAGTGTCTGAGTTAAAAATGATCACTTTACTCATTTAGGTTAACTTCCACTGAATCTGCATTTAAAAGTCACTGGGG
This sequence comes from Apteryx rowi, assembly GCF_003343035.1. Taxonomy (NCBI): domain Eukaryota; kingdom Metazoa; phylum Chordata; class Aves; order Apterygiformes; family Apterygidae; genus Apteryx; species Apteryx rowi. The sequence goes on along the minus strand of NW_020448464.1, from coordinate 230,787 downwards.
ACCTTTCCCACACATATGCACAAACACTTGCTGAACTCCTCTCCAAAATGGCATTGGTAGAGTTTGATATACTTAAAGTCTTCTCTGCTACGTGCTTCTTATTTGGCTAGAAGTAAATCCTCTTCAGAGAGCTTGAACAGCAGTTTTAACTTCCAGCAGAGATTTCATGACAGAAGTAGCTACAAGTAATGCCTAGGATATCCTGCATCCAGTGAAGTGACGAAGAACACAACTTTATTGAAAGGCTCCATCCTCAAGGTGAATTTGCTCACTTTTTTTTTTTATTTTATGTGGTTGAAAAGAGAGCCTTAGGGAGAGCAAAAATTAATGTCCTCTGCTTACTTTTAATTTTAGTCACACTTTAATTTTAGTCTCTGAGCATACTCAGAGAACATCAGCATTTGCTCAGGTGATACATGGAAGGAAAGGTCAGAGCACAGATGCAAGAACTGGGAAAACTGGAGCTCTGATACTCTCATTCTCAAGGTATCCTAAGTCTTATGGTATTTACATTCATTAAAATACAGCCAGAATGATATTTAAAGAATCCTATGAGACCTAATATACTAGAGCTAAATAGTGGTTCTCCAATCTGCCGTTTGTAAAGGACACCATATAGATCCGTCTCTCTTGGGAACAGAATGGTTAAGAAATTGTCTTTAAAAGCACAAAACTAATTTTCTGCTCCCTGACTGAGCAGTAATATAGCTACTGTTTGCAGCAGAAATTTATATAACTCTCATAGTCTATGAGTTGGCTTCTTAAGAGAGCAAATTGGACACATCACACCAATTTGGTCTTTAGCAACCAGACCACAAGTCAGGCAAGCTTCAGAATCAATTCTTCTGTGTACTCTGGCTATGCATTTCAGGTCATTTTGCGGTTCTAGACGTTTGTGTTGTGTTTTTGTGAAAAAAAAGCTATACAATATCAGTTCAATAGAAATCATATTTAGCAATCCCTTTCCCGAAGTATCCACAATTTTAGTAGGCAAACAACACCAAAAACAGGTAAAGGGAGTGTTTAAAGCAATGCAGTGTACTTTACAATTAATGAAATTACCTCTTCCTTTTTTCAGTCATCTTACTAGAACACTCACAGTATTGCAGAACAAAATAAATTTTTTGTGTCTTCTGTTTTGATATTGATTACTCGATTTTGAATAAGAAAAATCTAAAAAATCAGGCAGCTAAGTGATTGTTCTTGAAAAAATGCTCTTGGAAAGTAGCAATGGGCAAATTCCTTCTCCTTTAAAGAGAAAAATATATACTTCTGGATAAGTATGCATATATATATTTAAGGGAATGTTTTTCCCACTGAAATGCTACCAGAGATAAAAACTAAAATACACCAAATCATGCCCCAGTATAACAAATTTGACTGTTGTTAATGTCAGCAATTCTCTATCCATGTATATTCCATATCATTTATTGTTAGTGATTTATTCTGGACTAAAGTTAAAGACAGATATTTATTATATCTCATTAGAATTCAGCATAGATTTTGTGGTGCTATCATTTCCTTACTAATTGCAGAAACCAGTCAGAAAAAGGCAGTTCAGAAAGACTCTCTGAACTCTCTGAAGATAAAATCAACTGTAGTAAATAGGCAGTGGAAAGTGTGCTATTTCTATATGGTTTATTATTGAATCTTTGACACACAAGAAAATCTCTCCCAATAGCAAGTATGGAAATGACTGCAATACTGCTACTTCTTGGTTCAGTGAAAATACCGGAGCAATCCTAAACAGTGCTGACTTCCATTTTGTGTTTCCTGGACACTTCCAGAGTTGCTTCTCTGGAAGTCAGAACTCAATATGCCAGAGGAAAAGATCAAGTAGCCTATCAGGTATTTCTGTCATTAAACTCTTCGTTAACCTCACTAAACTAATTGCATTAATAACCTCTTGTCAGTAGATAAGGATAAATCCACTTCTCCAGGCTTCAGACTACCAAAAATATGCTGCTGTTTTTCAATAGGAAATTAATTTAGGTCAAATTGTGCATCACCTGATCTTATGGTATTAGTTCTCCCTTGTCCACAGAGAACGAGAGGTATGTTTCCATATACAGATTTGCAAGGTAATGTTGTGATAGGAAGTTTGATTCTTTCTAGTGGCACTTCCACTGAAGCAAGTCACAGATTGTCATCACAACTTTCTAAAAAACTGAGAGCTCGATCATCTCATGCAGTGCAAAATACAACAACCAAACCCAGTTACAAGACATGCAAGACACTAACATGCCATGCCACCTCAGAAAGAACAGTGATTGGCTTTCACTGCACAAAAGGAAAGAAAGAGAGAATGCTTCTTTGGAGGACAGTGAAAAAAGAGTGAGTTTTTTCCTCAGCTGCCAATGCCTGGCCTAAGTGGGTTTGAAATACAGTATTAGGAGGTGGTAAAAAAAGGAGACATGTATTCACTTGCTGTGGTGTCAACATGTGGCACGAGAAATTCTGTCTCCAAATCCTGCTTCCTGCATATCCTGACTTGCACTTGGACGCAGTGTGACCTCTCTCTCTCCTCCATCTCTCTCCAGCCTGTTCGATCAGGCAATTGTCACTAGTTTCTTTGTCTTCCTCTGCGTTGTCCCACAGTCCCACTCTCCTTACCTGACCTCATTAAGGGCCAGGCCAGAGCTGTAAAATCCTTTTCTCCGTGCTACCTCTCATGCTTGGAGTTGGGAGAGAAGTACAAGATAAGCCAGCTCCTCACAGATCTCCTAGGCAGCATTAGGGAGGCAATTGGCCTCTCTAACTTTTCACCTCCACCTTATTTAATAGCTACAGGACCTTGGGATACTCACATTACTCACTGCTGATAAAGGCTTATTAGCCTTATTCTGGCTGCCTTCCAAAGTCCACTGCATAGCGACAGAGCAGGAGTGTCGGTCCCTCTAGGCAGATGCTACTATAGTTCACCTGGGAGCTCACAAATATATCTGGAGAGCACGATCCATCCCTCACTAATGTACTGTACTGGAGGAGTTTTCTGAAGAAACAAAGTAAGCTGGGTTCCCTGGTCCTTCATCAAAGTTCAACGCAATGCTGACTTTACAGTTCTCACTGAAAGTGAAAATGAAGCGACTTTCCCTGGGTTTTGATTTCATTTGAAGAGCTGAAAGCAGCCAGCTCTAGATGCAACTAATTCAGAGCTCATCAATGTGTATGGAATACTTTAAATTGCAGTATAAGTTACATTTCATCTGTCTGTACCAGAAATCTTGTGGCACAAATATAAAAGGCTGAATGACAAACACTGGCTGGTAAGTTAAACTTCTCAGCAACAGCTTTCTAAAAATCTGAATAATCTCACTCCAGTCTTGCTACATATATAATTAGCAACAATATTATAGTTCAATCAACTTATTCACCAAATAATTACTAAACATTAGTTTCCACTGTGGCTGTTACCTACTTTTATCATGCCCTATTGGCATTGCTATAAACATGTTTCAGCTTGGATTCCCTAAAATACTTTGCTGACTCACTCTCCATCTATTTGCCAACTCATTGGGCTCTACAACACACAGTTCCAGCACTGATGCTTCCTCATAAACCTCTTCTGGTGCTAGATAACTGGGCATGTGACAATTTGCTGTCTCTGTTAATTTACCAACTATTCATTCACAGCAAAACTTTGTGCATCTGCCTGTCCCTTCAGTCCAGTTCTGGAAATCAGGAATGCACTCCCTAAATCCCACAAAGTTAAGTCAAAACACAAGCAGCTGAAAAAGCAGCGGAGTCAGGAATTATATCTTTTCTTGGGTTTGCAGATTTCTATTAGAGTAACTTTTTAGAGATTTTGTAAGAAAAATTGACTTTTTCAGCAACCCAGGTGTATTACATTTACCTAATATGCTCTTTTTTAAAAAATACTGCATAAAGTGTATTTTATTAGAGTCCTTTGTCCATTCTATTGTTACCGCATTCAGAGAATATTAGCAGACTACACAGAGGTACATTTATCTTCACAAAAGCCCTTCTTTTTGGTTCCAAACAAAAGACTGTGAAGTCTTCTGCATTTAGCACACTCCTCCAAACGCATTTTGTCTTTCACTTGCTCTTCCAGCGTACAGTTTATGTGTATAAAGAAAAAAATAATGAGGAATAAATGGGGTAGAGGAAACAGTAAAAATTAAGAAAAAGAAAGCGATTCAGAGAAAAGAAAAATATCTTCAAAAATGGAGGAACTTAATTTGGAGAAATCAACATCAAAAACAGAGATGTTAAAAGGTTTTAAGAAAAAATGTTAGCTGACACCATTGTAGACCTGAGATATTTGTAGAGTAAAATGGAAGTTTTACTTCTGTGAAGTTTTGGATTATGATTAATGTTATTTTGGGATGCATTTAGCAGTGACAATGAAAAGATTGTTTTCTCTTTGGTTTGGCTATGCTATACATGGTGTCCTTCTTCCTCCGTTCCAAGCAGCTTATGAATGCGACTGATCTCTCTCATTTTCTTTCTGAGAAGCTGATGGTTAAGTTCTTTCTTCTTGCTGTGGTTTATAACCTTAATGATACTGTCAGATACTTCCCTAGGTTCTTAGGTAAGGTTCACCTGTATATAAATTTTCGGGAGGACCCCCAACTACACATTTTAAGGATACTGGCTAGCTTCTTCTCTGAGTATAACACCATTTTTAAAGCTGTCACTTATTTTTGTGTGTAACTCTGTTATTTTATGCTGCATTTTCTCAGAGGAATACCATCTTGCCCCAGTGATTTACTGCAATGGAAGTTCTACCTTTCCCCTCGTTCTCTCTGACAGTGCCATACCTTCTCTAGCTATAAAGAACAACCTCTGGATATACATTTCCTCTTTCTCTGATGTAGTGACAGCCAGTGATAAGCAAACACTTAGCTTATAAACTTTAACTATCATCACATTTATTCTTAGGTGCTCTAGTAGAACAATGCCTCTCCTTTCAGACAGTCTCACCTCTCAAAACATCTTACTTCTTCTCTGACAAATCCTCAGCCCCACAAAAATATCTTACTGTACATTCAATTCCTGCCCAGCAGCACCTAGGCCAAGCAGAGTGGGAAGAAGATGGTAGGACCAGGGACTATGGAAACTTCTCCAAATTAGAGAGGCCTGTTAGTGCTAGCAATTATTATTAGCAATATCAGGGCTGATAACAGCGCTGGGAGGATTATCCTTGATCCGTGTTGAAAAAGACTTCCTCCCGTCTGAACTGACTACAAAGAGAGGGGCAGTGCCTTTGCACTAATGACAGTTAGTTAAAAAATAAACTACAGTTAAATCAATTTCTTGCAGCTACATTCTATTTTACAAAATTATGCAATGGAGCCTAGTGTAACAGCAGAGCTAGATTACAGTTGCAGAACAAAGCATTGTGGTGCCTATGTAACTCCAGTTTCAGTTGACGACTACCAGGTTTTTCTGAAGTCGGAAGCAAAAGGAAACTGTCAGCAAGGAGAGTCTAGTGACTGAAGTCTAATAAATTTCTAAGCAAGTCAAAGTTAGTTATATTAACCACATCTTTCCATATTTTTTAAAATTTTTATATTCATCTTCTCCATTTTTTATGACCATTTTCCCATTCAAACAAGATGAGGAAACTGGCAGGAAGTGTGAAATTGGTTAGGCACAAAGTCCCCTTAGTCCATTCCAAAGCCACTGTTTGTTGTAATGGCAAGTAAAGTAAAGCAGTTTCAGATAGCAGTAGGATTTTAGAGTTGACTTCAATCTCTTTCAGTCATGCGAACCGATTATATATATTTCATCCAGTTATTGGCAAACAGAATATTTTGTCAATACTAATGAATGAGAAGAAATGTATTAGATATGACATGATGACACATGGATAGCTGAAATCTGGGGACAACCTGCTGGACTGGGAGCTCTCTCCTGACCTAAAGTTTAGAAAATGACGTTAACTACGGAGTCGCTTTCCCTTTGACTTTATTTCTTTGATACCAGTTCATTCTGAGCAAGCTGGGCCCAACTCTGTAGGTCAGTTTGAATAGTGACTCTCACATGAAGTTTCATGTGCAAGTTAATCTAAAAAATAGATCCTATTTCACTGTTAAGCACATGTCTCAAAAATCAGAGGTTATGATAAAGCAAATTTTTTTTCAACTTTGATTGCTTTGAGGGAGGGAAGTCCAAAGAAGATTGTCTTTTCCTAGGTATTAGAAGGCATGAGCAGCAAAAATTTCTCAATAGATAGAGTAATCAGTTATCAAAAAGTACAAGCATATTTGTTTAGGTGATGAGTGCCTCTGAAAGCTCTGCTTCCTTTGGCTTCCACAAAACTGTAAAATGCTAAATATCTTGCAGATTCTGTCCATGAGTGTAACAAATTCCTAACCTCTCCACTCTTTCTAGGAATCATGTTTACAGTCAAGGGAGAAAAATACTGAGATAAAAGAAGAACTTTTAATTTGCTGATGGAATAGATCTTGAGAAATGCTTTTAACCTTTGTGGTGACCCAGAAGAGAGAGAAGTTCTGAATCCCCCTCATAACTTTTTGCCATGGATATCACACAAACAAAAATGTATTATTTCTAGCCAGGTCTATTACAATTACAAGAGGAGGTACCTGTGAAGAAAAAGGCTGGGGGGGAAACACATCAATCAGAGATTTTGTTTGACAAAGTCTTTGAATAAAAGGTCTTGTGTCAACACATCTGAACTACATTTACAGCCCTGTTAGAGATTATACCAGTTCAACGGCCAAAGGTATCAATCTTAACCCACAACGAAGTTAATAATTAATCAAAATGCAAATCTGTACATGATAATACTTTATAACTTTCTCAATAACAAGTTTGCAATCAGCAACCTAAAAACCTCTTTCTGACATAGCAATTACTGAAAACATTAACTAACCTGGAATTCCTGTTTTTTCTCTTCAACTTCTAAAGATAAACAAGATTAACAAAAGTAGCTATGGCTACAATCACAAATACAGTCATTTGAGGATATCTGGTAATGACCCCAGTCAGTCCTGAAATCAACTCATTCACATATTTTTTAGCTATTCCCTCTTGTTGAAATCATGTACTCCCTAATACTTCATTGATCACTCTCAACAAGATGCCATCTAGCCACTGCCACTAAAGGCACCTCAAATACACAGGGCTATTCAGTGGAGACAAATGCAATCACCCAAGAGCAGCTCCTTCCCAGAGTGTCTGCAAAAGAGGGCTTTCTCCTACAGGTATAGAATTGAAAATACTCTGAAAGTTGTACAAGACAAACAGTAAAGTCCATTTGTTGCCCTAAAGCGCTTTCCATATTAGGCTTACAATGGCGAGGCAGCTATGAAGCAATGTGGCTAGGCAGACTGTTTCCCTCCTAAACAAAATTAGAGGCAACTGTTATAAGTATCTATTGTCAATTTAAGAAAACCCACCAGTGTAATCCCACCAGAAAGCTATGGTGATAGTAAAAACCTTGAATGCAAATCTAGGGGCACAAAAGAGAATTTGCACAAGTTACTGTAAACTGTATTAGTAGGCTTTATCACTTTTGCTTTACTAGTATTTTTCTCTTGAAATTTGGCCTCCCTCTTTTTATTCTAATACAAAGCTGAAAGTTTATAGTGATAAGAGCAGACAACATAAGGATAAATCACTATTATGTTCCAGTTTCAATTAAAAATGCTGAAATAAAATTAAAAAAATAAGTATTTCAGAACTGACAGGCCACAATATCACAAACTACTGCCATTTATTGGACTCTGTCTGTCACCTTATGCACATATTTGTAGGATGGGCAGATTGAGTAAACACACATATTAGAGGAGAAAGACAAATACACACATTTCAATTTGCCTGAAGACTGGAAGAAAGCCAATGTCACCCCAGTCTTCAAAAAGGGCAAGAAGGAGCACCCAGGGAACTACAGGCCACTCAGCCTCACCTCCATCCCTGGAAAGGTGATGGAGCAGCTCATCCTGGAGGACCTCTCTAAGCATGCGGAGGAAAAGAAGGTGGTCAGGAGTAGTCAGCATGGCTTCAGCAAGGGGAAATCATGCCTAACCAATCTGATAGCCTTCTCTGATGGAATGACTGGCTGGGTAGATGAGGAGAGAGCTGTGGATGTTGTCTGCCTTGACTTCAGCAAGGCTTTTGACACTGTCTCCCATAACATCCTCATAGACAAGCTCAGGAAGTGCAGGCTGGATGAGCAGACAGTGAGGTGGATTGAGAACTGGCTGAATGGCAGAGCTCAGAGGGTTGTGATCAGTGGTGCAGAGTCTAGTTGGAGGTCCGTAGCTAGCGGTGTCCCCCAGGGGTCAGTCCTGGGTCCAGTCTTGTTCAACTTCTTCATCAATGACCTGGATGAAGGGACAGAGTGCACCCTCAGCAAGTTTGCTAACGATACAAAACTCGGAGGAGTGGCTGATACACCAGAGGGCTGTGCTGCCATTCAGAGAGACCTGGACAGGCTGGAGAGGTGGGCGGAGAGGAACCTCATGAAGTTCAGCAAAGGCAAGTGCAGGGTCCTGCACCTGGGGAGGAATAACCCCAGGCACCAGGACAGGTTGGGGGCTGACCTGCTGGAAAGCAGCTCTGCGGAGAAGGACCTGGGAGTGCTGGTGGACACCAAGTTAAGCATGAGGCAGCAATGTGCCCTTGTGGCCAAGAAGGCCAGTGGTATCCTGGGGTGCATCAGGAAGAGTGTTGCCAGCAGGTCGAGGGAGGTGATTCTCCCCCTCTACTCAGCCCTGGTGAGGCCACATCTGGAGTACTGCGTCCAGTTCTGGGCTCCCCAGTACAAGAGGGACGTGGCACTGCTGGAGCAAGTCCAGCGAAGGGCTACAAAGATGATTAGGGGACTGGAGCATCTCTCTTGTGAGGAAAGGCTGAGAGAGCTGGGCCTGTTCAGCCTGCAGAAGAGAAGGCTGGGAGGAGATCTTATCAATGTGTACAAGTATCTGAAGGGAGGGTGTCGAGAGGATGGAGCCAGACTCTTTTCAGTGGTGCCGAGCGACAGGACGCGAGGCAACGGGCACAAACTGAAACACAGACACTTCCATCTGAACATGAGGAAAAACTTCTTCACTGTGAGGGTGACAGAGCACTGAAACAGGTTGCCCAGAGAGATTGTGGAGTCTCTCCTTCCTTGGAGATGTTCAAAAGCCGTCTGAACACGGTCCCGATCAATGTGCTTTAGGTGACCCTGCTTGCGCAGGAGGATTGGACTAGATGATCTCCAGAGGTGCCTCCCAGCCTCAGCGATTCTGTGACTGGGAAAAAGCCCTGCCATGATCCCGTGACCCAAAATAATACAGCTTTCACAAACAGCTTCTGAAAAGCATTACATTTTGGGTAAAAGCTGTTTTCAAGGTTTCAGAGTTCCAATTCCCTTAGCCACATAAATACATATTGCAATAAAACATAAATGAAATAGATTTCTAGTGTATGAGGAGAGTTACTGCCTCAAAGACTGAGAGATCCAGTAGGTCAGAAAAGGTAAGATGGAGCCATTTTTCCATGGGAAAAGAAAAGGGTTACTAGTAATATAAAAGGGTCTGCTTAATAAATATAGGAAGAATTTTGGAAGCAGGGTATTACTTAGTCTCTTACTCAGATACAGCAATTCTGGAAACAAATAGACAAGCTACTAGACCTGCTGACTGATGACATGCTCGTATGGCACATACTTGAAGACAAGGACTTCTGAATGTCTGAGCTGACTGTTAGTGTTGTGAATTACTGCAGACATATTACATTTTTGTTTTTCAATGTATGCAACTGAATGAATTACAAGCCAATATGAAATAATTATAAAATCTGAAAAAAAAAATTAAGCTGTGTTAGGACAATCTTGTTTATTCACGTAAAATATAAGCTAGCGCTTTGGAATTAGCCAAATACCTGAAAAGACAATGTCTACTTACAGGAAAATCATTTTACATATTGTTTCCAAAAAGGCATATTTTCCTCCCTGTCTGAAGCAGTTAAAGCTATCAAGTCATAAACCTTCTGAGTGCCCTACTCTCAGCTACATAGGTGATCTAGTGAGAAAACAAGATGTAAGGAATTAGAACTATATCAATGGAACAGTAGGGAAAGACAGCAAGTCTTTAATAGCCAAAATGCAGGTGTGTGAGCTGGAGTCAATTGCCTAACTTGTTGCTCCCAACTTTCTTAAACTAAGTACATGAACCTTTCATTTGCATCTTGCCAAGCAAAATGAAGATATTTTCAAAAACTTCTTGAATAAAAACAGTTTCACTCCAGGCTTTAACTGTGACTGTAACCAGGAAAAAAAAAGTTTGCTCAGAAAACATGCAACTCATGCAGACAGAAAACAGCACAAACAATCCATTTATTTCAACAGAATTATTCATTACTAAAAAGCACGCACATATAACATTCAAAAGACATTGTTTGGGGCTCTCTTCTTGTGTTTCAGGACACAAGAAATTTGTATCACATTGATCCTACAGACAGTGAATTGAGCACGTTGAAAACAAGTGGGTTCACTGCTCTCACAGATTGTGGCTATGTTCCTTCCCTTCCCATTGCTGAAAGTTTATCCTCTACTAAGAAATTCCCAAGGCATCTTGCAATAGGAAGAATTCATGAATGAATGCATTAATAAGTGTATCCTATTTCAAGGCCCACTGGGAGTTCTTTATAATACTTGTAAGGAGTTTACAAATCTTCATTAGTTACATAAAACAGTAAAGAAAGTTTGCTTTTTCTGAACATACTATTTTGCCACTTTTCAAAATATCACAGCAGACAAACTTAAACACTAGCATGAAACAGAACCAGTGACCCTTTACTTACTTACCATGTACCACATGCTTGGCCACTTGGGATCATTGAAATAAGTGGATTGGGTACCACCAGGTTTATAATCCCTCTTTATCCTTCTTTTAACCACCTGCTGTTGTATCCACTCCACCTGCCAACAAGGAAAACATTTGGTAAGTGTTAGGGTTCCATGGAGATTATCAAGAAATGTGTGAAATCTTGGGAAGTTTCCCATTACCAGAGTCCAAGACATATTTCATGTTAAAGAGTTCATTTTGGCAGTGGGAATGCACAGCTCACCTTGGCATATTTTTCACTAGGGAATATGTCCAATTTAGTTAGTGCTACAAGTCTCCATGGGCAACTATTAAACCCCTGCTAGAAGGATTTCATTGGCTATCATCTTTTGAACAATGCCATTATTTTATTACTTTTCATTATCAGACTCGCTCCTCTTTCAAATTTATAAAACTATTTATTTCTACAAAGCTTAACAACATATCACAATGAGAAATAAATGAAGTTTCTGACAGTTTTCTTTCTTTTATTTAAGTTTGTTCTTGAAAACAAAATATTCAGTAACATACTCAATGTTTTACTTAACCAGTATCTAAGTGGCCTGACCACCTGGAGTGGAGAAACAAAATTAAACTGTATTTTATAGCACTGTGACTTGTTGTCAAGATTGACTCATCCAGGCTTTTGGGGACTTCATTTTATCCTACAGTGCTTCCCCGAAAGAAACAGCTAGATACTGAGCAACAGGTTAAATTACAACAACAACAAAAAAAGAGCTTGAAACAGAAAAACAAAGATCAGGGTTAAAAATCTAGTTCTGAAAGCCAGTTTCTTGTCTGTCAGGTACCTCTTCAAAGATTCAGGACACATCCAGAAAGGGCAACACCAAAAGTGACCTTACAGCACATCATTTCTGTCTAAATGGGAGCTAGTTTCTATAAATGTAAATAATATAAACTATCCACAGACAAAGCAAGGTTATACTGATATGCATCTACCTTCCTGACAGCTCATATTTCTGCTGAATTTTTTCAGAGGATATAACAGTAAAAATTCAGTTCACATCTTCCCAAGCAAGACAGCCATTTCCTACTGGTAACCAATTCTGCACCTTAGATTTGTGCTGTTTATGAATATCTGTGCATGCACACACACATAAATATATATAAAAGAAATTTATTTTCAGCTCACGTATTTCTCTTTGGGAGATGGTATTAATATTTGTCAGGGATGGTATTAATATTTTTCCTTAGCAGGCTAATGTCTCCACTATGCATCCTCAGCTTCAAATTGTGGGATCCCTACACAGACAAAACACCATTGACATTAACAGAAATTTTGCTTGAGGTCCATACTACTTTGGCTTCTGTCCTCTCCTTCCAGGTGAAAACACAGAAAGGCATCCCTGAATTCTGCTTGGGAGCATTCCTAGGATATTGCTTCTACTGGTTGGCAAAGCTTCATGATTTTCTTTATAAGGAAGAACTGAATTTTTCCCCTTGCCAAGAATTACCTTCAGGGTCAACAGTATACTTCTGTATGCTTCCACAGGAGAAATTATGCAGTTGAAGAATACGGACTATCTGTCTGCTAGTGGTCACACAGAAACCATTTCTCTGTTAAATCTTCTGGTAAATGCCTTTCCACTTTTGAGAGAACTGAGAAATTGGATAAGGTGCCTTTCTCTCCTGGTTACTCAGCTCCTCTTTCAGCTTGGGCTGACATTCATCTTGGTGGACTTCCTCTCAAGAAGCCTAGAACTGACTGCTACCTTCAGATCTTACATGACCCAGAGGTCCCTTCAGCAGAAACAGGCAGGTCATCAGTCTTTGGTGCCATTTGTGGTAGCAAAGTCTGGAGGCCTGCAAGATGTATAGTGTATCTGACCAGAGGCCAAAAGAGGGAGAGCCAAAGACTTTGGCAAGCACTAAGTCTTAAGATTGAAGAGACTGATTTAAAGTGGGTTCAAGATCCCTTTTAACTGGAGATCCCCTCCATCAAAAAAGGCTGACACCTGACAGATTTATAATGAACCCTACTTCCTTGTCACCTGCTCCTAACACATGCTTTCTCTTCCAGATCCCCACAGCAAAGCTATCTTTTTTTATCCTAAGTTTCTTTCTTCACAGGCAGCTCAGCTCTCCCAACACATCAGAAGCCAGCTGAGGGGCATCCCACATACCATTTCACCTCTGACTCAGTAGCTGACTCTGTTTTGTTATTAGCATGATCCACCTTCCAAACCTTACTATCAGATTTGGCTAACATTACTAGAAACATTTTCAGCTGAATGAGGGGTCTAAAGCTTCTGTGCTGTCAGAGTGCCATCACCTTGACTCATCCCTTAGCTGTAGAAATGAATCACAAGAGCATGTTACCATGTCCTTAAAAGTTATGCTGAAAGTGGTTTAAGTCAACAAATTTCAACCCTTCATATGCTATGAGTGCATACAGAGCATGCCATGCCAGGCAGGGCAACTCATTACAAAACTCACTCATATTTGAGTCTGCAGGAAGGAGTTATAAATGCCCATCCCCAACACAATTTCAGGATCTGATACTGGTGTAAAGATGTCCCCAAAGAAAAAAGAATTAGATAAACTCAGCAGAAGAAGTTTAAATTTTCACCCTCTCTACCACTGCTAACTCCAACTTAAATGCAGGAAAATTAATGGAAGAAGGTAGGCAACAATACTGCTATTGCTTAGAGGAGTTGCAAGTCAAGATCCCATGGCATTTAAATTGGCATTATGAAGTCCTCTGCATCAGGATTGCTGCAAGCACTATCATTAGCAACTGTTAGAGGTTTCTGAAAACTTATTTCTTTTGTAAATGTAGCCAGAGGAGTGTAAATGGTCCAGGAGACTGCGTAACACAGACAAGTTTAAGCAGAACTTGGATAACCTAATAGCATTTCTCTATGGAGGAATGAGAAGGGGTTTTCCTGACAAGAAAAACGGCAAACTCTTTACTATTCACTGTGAAAATACGTATTTATTTACTGCCTATTCAGCTGTAAATATCTGCTGACTATTAAAAAAACTGAAAGTAAAGGCAACATAGCACTTGCGGAGACTGATATATCCATACATTGATGTCTCAGAAAAATTCCTCTGTTCCCTTTGTTTCAGATTATGCTATGGAGAGCACTTATCAGACAGTTCTTTAGTCCAAGCAATCATAAACACCGTCTCATTGTACCATCCCAGTTCATTGGAACAATAACTTGACACGTAAAGAATTTGTTTATACGTATATATGTAGGCTGAGTTAATCTGCAAGTCAGTGTTATCTTAGGTGGTTAGATTTTAGTGAAGTATGGATAGACATTCTTCAGTATCTTATTTACTGCCTTTAACAAAAAAGTTAAGTGACTGTGCTTCAGATAATGTGTCACAGGGCCTGCCCCTACTACATACTGGATTTTGTCCATAATTTCAGTTTCCTCAACTCCTAGCAGAGTTAGGGAAAATATGTGAAAGAGTCATTTTACGAAGGGCTGTCCAGCTTGCATGATCAGACCCAAAGCCAGAAAAAGAAACATAACTCCTTTTCTTCCCACATGGCCAAATGACAATTTTATGTAAGCATAAAACTGTTATAAATAAAATAGCCATTTGATGTCCTATAAATACAGAGAGGGACAAACAGCATGTTTGTGTGAGCATGCATATGGGAGGATAGCGCAGGTAGCTCTGTAATGATGGAACCAGTGTAAAAGATTGGGCCATGCTGGGCACCTACAGCTACCCACAAATTTGGAAGGGGAAGTGAAAATGGCCATTCGGACTCTGTGCACTCCCATGAGAGAGACAGGGCAGGATGCAAGACAGAGTAACCCAAAACAACACAGTATATCTGAGCACAGCCATGATTATAGCCTTGTCTGTAGGATTATTCACAAACACCTTCTGCTGGGATCTTGATAATTGCTTTTACAATTGCACTGAGGATGTACTGAAATACACATCTGGAATATAATTAAAACCATCACAGGAAACCCGCTTTCTCAGCTGAGAAGTGAGTGCATAAAATTTAATTTACAGAAAACACCATTTCTATGAAAATAGAATAGCTCACCCTACTGAATTACAGGGTTTGGGCTTCTTCTCTAACAAGTGAACAGAAAAACCTGTTGGTAGTCCTCAGTCTAAACTAAATTGTGCGATCACTGGATTATATTAATGAAGACTAGGCCAAGACTCAGCAGTTATTTTAGTACACTGGCATATATTTCCTTTGAGTATTTTATGGGTATTTTATTCACATTTCTCTGTCAGATGCCTGGTGTATCTTGGATTTGTTTGATTCTGTATGAAAAGAGTTCATTTGTATAAAAATATTTGGTTTTAAAAAGTGTCCACACTTCCTAACCCATAGGCCTTGAAGGAAAATCTCTGGAGTAATTGATTATACAGATTCTCATTTCTTGCCAAAAGGAGACTCTATGCAAACAATGAAGTGCATTTTAACATTTCCATAAAGTCACACTTACTGAGGGGGAACAGTGCACATTTTCCCATTGACTTCAGCTTCGAAAGTTCCATTTCCTGAATGTCTAGAAATCAAAGCCAAGCCAGATTGGAGACCAAACTATTTTAAAAAATCATCATTTGCAGTCTCCTCACTTCAGCACTCACAGGGTTGTTCTGTACACGATGCAGCTCTTCTTCAGAGGCCTGCATGAAACCATGCTATGGAATAAAAGCTGCTCTGAACTATTTCAAGCACACCACTCTTTTATTCTCCTTAAGTGCTAAAAAATATAATGAAATGTTATCTCTATGTGAAACAAAACTATTTTCTACTAGTTTCCCTCTCATTCATTCAACAGAATTCATGGAAAAGCAGCCCTATATAAGAATGTTGCGTTAGGACCTTTTCCAGTGCAATAAACCGTGAAAAGAAAAAAAACCCAACATGTTGGAAAAATGGGAAAAAAAATTAACATGATGAAAAAAAAATCCACCTATTTTATCAAAGCAATGCAATTTTTAACATATACACACACTGGATACTCTTGTGAAAGAGTTGTTATTTTGTTTTTAAAATATATGATGAGGAGGTCTGCTTGAGTAAATATTTTCAGTTTGATTAGAAATGTGTAGCTGCCTAGAACTATGTAAGCAAATCCAATATATGAAAATGTAATTATTAAATAGCAGAAGTTACAGACAAGCTAAAGGCATCGTTCTTTCCAGTATGAGGAGAGCACACATAAAAAGACCCTAACTCTGAAGTAGGGAATAAATGTCATACCCAGAATCTATTATTTTAACATCCCAGAATGAAACATGAAGGTGTGGATCTTCAGTCTGTGAAGAGAAGCTGCTGAATGTGCCACTCCCAGATAAAGTCACTGCTTTATCCCTTGTACTGCCATCACTCACCTCAATCTGTCCTAAGTCTGTAAGAAGAAATCAGAAATTCCTGCTCAGATAACAAGAAAGCAGGTGTCACAGGAGCCCCATAAATTAAAGAGAAAAAGGGAGAGAAAATTCAGATGGGGGACGTGGAAAGTATCACCAAACAAGCAATGAATCTCTATGAAGTCAGGTTGGATGAGCAAAAGGGGCAACACTCATCATGTGGCAAGCTGGGGCTGGACAGCATCGCTGCACTTTCACTTAGAGTTTGTCAGCAGAAGGAATTATTCTGGTATAGCAGCCTGCCTCCCTGTGAGACGTCCTCAGGCCGCACCTTGTGTACTTGACTCTTCCCTAGTTTGAACCATCTTCATGTTTATCTGTAAGTGAATTTGAACACATCAAGTTGAAGAAGGACAGGAGTGAAGTCGGGACACTCTGAGACAGCAAATGAGGAGAGCATGCATGGGGAAAAAAAGACCCTAACTCTGAAGTAGGGAATATATTTCCTACCCAGAATCTATTATTTCATTAGGCCATAAGAGAAAAATCCTAGAACTGTTCCTACGGGACATGATAGTGAAAACCAGTCATTTATACATTCTAGTTGGCCTGTCATGTGATTTTCTGCAGCACAATCTCTATTTAAACATACCAGTTGACAACACTCTCTGTTTTCATTTCACTTTCCAATGAAAGAAAAAGAAGTCAAAATTTTCAAAATTAAAGAGCATCCAGAGGATATAACAATATCCAATGGCCATATTCTGGATATTGAACACTTGAGACCCAAACTGTTCCTCAGTCACATAGGAAGTGTGATTGAGACTAGTGACACCTCCTCCTGCCTATGTGCAGCATCACAAAAGTGAGACCCCCAAAGTGGGACTATTCTGCTTGTTTCTTTTCAGCCACAACTGAGCACCAGGCTATTTTCCTAACCTATCAGTATTCTCTGACTCTTAGTAGCAGCAGCCAGTTTGCACATAAAAATAGATGAAGACAGTTGGATAAAGTAGCTCTTGACATAGGTCAAGAGCATGGAAAATTATTGCAGATACCATTTTATAAACTGCAGGGGTCTAAAGTGGCATAAAAAAATCAATGAATCCAGTAGTGCTAAGTGATGCATTCTTGTTGATTGACAAAGTACTTCTTCAGCAAGGGTCAATGACAATCCACAATCAAAACACTTGTCATAATTATGCTACACATATTCTGAAAAAAAGCAAGATAAAAAAAGAAACAGATGTTAGGACAGGCTTGGAAGAGAAAGGAAAAGCAAAGGAGGAAAGGAAGAAGCAGAAAATATTTGAAATTACCACTTATGCCCAAACAAACACATCCTACACAACAGCAGGGCAAGCTACAGTAGCCTGACCTGTGGAACAAAACTGAAATTCAAAGTATATTTTTCTGTCTCACAGCCATAGAAAAGCCAGTCAGTCCTGATATTAATAAGAGGTTTCTATCTATTTTGCTACATACAAATAATCCATTATAGCACTACAGTCATACCTCCACATACATGAGGTGCATTCATCTAAAGATGTTCATTTTAATGTACATAAACCCTTTGCCTTTCCACTATACCCTTCCCATCCCAGCACTTCAGAGCCCTTTACAAATATCAATACACCTCAGTCTACAACTGTGTGTGGTCACAACAGTGTATTCCTGCTTTAGGAACAGGACTTTAGAGAAACATGTTGAGAAGAGAAAGAAGAAATTCATATCCCAGGTGGAGGTGGTGATGCAGTCCCTCCGCCCCAAGAGTTTATTAACAGACAGAACTTCTGTGGAAGACAGGCATCACACTGAAATTTTGGAGCAGCTCAACTTGCCTGCAACTGGCCAAGACTCATGTCCCACTGGAAAGGTAGGGAACAATGAAGTAGCAGCAGCAAAAAGACCCCACATCTTTCCTCCCT
This sequence comes from Apteryx rowi, assembly GCF_003343035.1. NCBI lineage: Eukaryota > Metazoa > Chordata > Aves > Apterygiformes > Apterygidae > Apteryx > Apteryx rowi. The sequence goes on along the minus strand of NW_020448464.1, from coordinate 212,726 downwards.
GGGGAAGTCTCTTATCAGGTTTCATATTCATTGGTGCAACTGCAGCAAATGCTGAGTGAACACGAGCACAGCCTCTGCCCAACCTCCTCTCTTAGATGCTGCACCACAGTGGACCACAGAGCAGTACGAAATTACAAGCTGAAAATCACACGGCAGCTTTGTGGCAGAGCTGAGAACAAGTTCCAGGGAGCCCGGACTCCTCTCTTGTGGCTTCCTGCAGCACCAGCCCCTGTTGTCTTAAACAAAGCACATTTCAAGTAGTATGGGATTCTTCCCGTTTTCAGACATGGAGTACCCTAGCCAGCTCAAATGCTACTGGTTCAGCTGCTAAGATAACTCAACCTTGGAAAAGTCAGGAAAGATCTTCACTGCAACTTAAAAGCAACTGTTGTGTTTAGACAAGCTACTTACTCTATCATTCGTGGTCACACTTCATACATGGTTTTAAAAGAAACTACAAATGATAGATTTACTTGGTTCAGTATCCAAAGCTAAGCTTACACCATTACATACAACAATAGTGTATCTCGACTTGGGACAGTATAATAGTCTTAAGAATTTCAATACAGCATGAGATGGTGGAGTTCAGGATCCTGTGAGGAGGAGGCAGGGCAATAAGTAGGATCGCAACCCTGGAGTTCAGGACAGCAAACTTTGGCCTCTTCAGGGACCTGCTTGGAGGAATCCCATGGGTCAGGGCCCTAGGAGGAAGGGGGGTTCAAGAGAGCTGGTTAATATTCAAACATCACTTCCTCCAGGCTCAAGAGCGGTGCATCCCTATGAGTAGGAAGTCAAGCAAAGGAGGTRGGAGACCTGCATGGATGAGCAAGGAGCTCCTGGCAAAACTCAACCAGAAGAAGGAAGTATACAGAAAGTGGAAAGGGGGACAGGCCACTTGGGAGGAATATAGGAACGTTGTCAGAGTATGCAGGGATGCGATGAGGAAGGCTAAGGCCCGTTTGGAATTAAATCTGGCAAGGGATGTCAAGGACAACAAGAAGGGCTTCTTCAAATACATCAGTAGCAAGAGGAAGACTAGGAAAATGTGGGCCCTTTGCTGAATGGGGTGGGTGCCCTGGTGACGAAGGATGCAGAGAAGGCAGAGTTACTGAATGCCTTCTTTGCTTCAGTCTTTACTGCTCAGGCCAGCCCTCAGGAACCCCAGACCCTGGAGACAAGAGAGAAAGTCTGGAGGAAGGAAGACTTTCCCTTGGTGGAGGAGGAGTGGGTTAGAGATCATTTAAGCAAATTTGACACCCACAAATCCATGGGCCCTGATGGGATGCACCCACGAGTGCGGAGGGAGCTGGCGGATGTCATTGCTAAGCCACTCTCCATCATCTTTGAAAGGTCATGGAGAACAGGAGAGGTGCCTGAAGACTGGAAGAAAGCCAGTGTCACCCCAGTCTTCAAAAAGGGCAAGAAGGAGCACCCAGGGAACTACAGGCCACTCAGCCTCACCTCCATCCCTGGAAAGGTGATGAAGCAGCTCATCCTGGAGGACCTCTCTAAGCATGCGGAGGAAAAGAAGGTGGTCAGGAGTAGTCAGCATGGCTTCAGCAAGGGGAAATCATGCCTAACCAATCTGATAGCCTTCTCTGATGGAATGACTGGCTGGGTAGATGAGGAGAGAGCTGTGGATGTTGTCTACCTTGACTTCAGCAAGGCTTTTGACACTGTCTCCCATAACATCCTCATAGACAAGCTCAGGAAGTGCAGGCTGGATGAGTGGACAGTGAGGTGGATTGAGAACTGGCTGAATGGCAGAGCTCAGAGGGTTGTGATCAGTGGTGCAGAGTCTAGTTGGAGGCCCGTAGCTAGCGGTGTCCCCCAGGGGTCAGTCCTGGGTCCAGTCTTGTTCAACTTCTTCATCAATGACCTGGATGAAGGGACAGAGTGCACCCTCAGCAAGTTTGCTGACGATACCAAACTGGGAGGAGTGGCTGATACACCAGAGGGCTGTGCTGCCATTCAGAGAGACCTGGACAGGCTGGAGAGGTGGGCGGAGAGGAACCTCATGAAGTTCAACAAAGGGAAGTGCAGGGTCCTGCACCTGGGGGGAAATAACCCCAGGCACCAGGACAGGTTGGGGGCTGACCTGCTGGAAAGCAGCTCTGCGGAGAAGGACCTGGGAGTGCTGGTGGACACCAAGTTAAGCATGAGGCAGCAATGTGCCCTTGTGGCCAAGAAGGCCAATGGTATCCTGGGGTGCATCAGGAAGAGTGTTGCCGGCAGGTCGAGGGAGGTGATCCTGCCCCTCTCCTCAGCCCTGGTGAGGCCACATCTGGAGTACTGCGTCCAGTTCTGGGCTCCCCAGTACAAGAGGGACGTGGCACTACTGGAGCAAGTCCAGCGAAGGGCTACAAAGATGATTAGGGGACTGGAGCATCTCTCTTGTGAGGAAAGGCTGAGAGAGCTGGGCCTGTTCAGCCTGCAGAAGAGAAGGCTGAGAGGAGATCTTATCAATGTGTACAAGTATCTGAAGGGAGGGTGTCGAGAGGATGGAGCCAGACTCTTTTCAGTGGTGCCCAGTGACAGGACGCGAGGCAACGGGCACAAACTGAAACACAGACACTTCCATCTGAACATGAGGAAAGACTTCTTCACTGTGAGGGTGACAGAGCACTGGAACAGGTTGCCCAGAGAGGTTGTGGAGTCTCCTTCTCTGGAGATATTCAAAACCCACCTGGACACGATCCTGTGCAACGTGCTCTAGGTGACCCTGCTTGAGCAGGGGGGTTGAACTAGATGATCTCCAGAGGTCCCTTCCAACCTCAGCCATTCTGTGATTCTGTGATTAGTATTAATATCACTCTGAATGCAAACTGATATGTTGCAACTTCATCTAACTTATACTTAAAATTGCATCTTCTTAATAAACTGAAAACCTGATGCTGAATCCAGTGTCTACCAGGGAATGAACTTTTAAACCCTCTAACTTAATTAGCTTTAGAGTCTAACATCTGGCAGTTGAACTATCTTGGTAGCAACGATGATATTAAAAAAAAACCTGTAGAAATTTCTAATGAGATTTTTTCTTTCCTTGGGCTAGTTTAATAACTCCTGTCATAAATCATTTAAGTCCTTCAGACATCTGCACATGCTAATTTCAGATGGCCTTAAATAATGTACTAAACAAATTCTTAGTAAGACAAATCTCCTACTAGGCCAAATTTTGCCGTCAAAAATACCAGCATAATTCCAAGTGTGTAGATTCAGTTGAAGGTTTGCCATGGCATCTGTTATCATAGATATCCACAGCAATTCAGCAGATGCACTAAGAATTATTGAGACAGTAGAAACATTCCATAATTAAGTGATATATAATATCCCACAGTGGTATACTGGTATTACCAAAGCAAATACAGAATGCTTCTCTTGAGTATTCTCTTTGCTGGCCAAAAAGCATTTGAAATAGCCCTCATATACTATTGTTGCTTTCTGCAAAAGAAGAAACTATCACCTATTGCTCAGTGTGTTTCCAGCTCTTTTGCTTAATGATGCTTTGCCATCATGGAAATAAATCCAGCGTGGAAAAATTCAGTCACAAAAGCATAAACCAAATATCAAATCAAGCAGTCTTCTGATATCAGAGTGCTTAAGTTACAAAAAAGTTGATCACATTTTGTTTTTTCCATCCTGTATCACTGCTGTTTAGTACATCCCTAATCTCAAGAACAGGACCAATTCTTTTTCAAACATACCCTGTTTACAGCCTATACCTAGAAGTATATATTTAGAATTCAGAATCAGGCCAAAGGTACTTATCTCAAGCTTCAGTTTTAGAGTTTTGAAACATAAAAATAATTGCGTTTTGCTCTTTTTGGAAATATCAACGGCATATTTTACACCATCCCATTTCACTATTTATTTGGCACTACAGATGTATTTCTAGCACAATTTGATGAATACTCCTATTTCTTCCATGGCTAGCATGTTTGTCTCTGATCCATCACTTCAAATCAAGACCGGGGAATCGTTAGCAGTCTCCTCCCGCACAGGCTGTAGTGCAAAAAAGAGCAGGAGAAATGTCCTGGGTCCTTTAAGCCACTGATGACTTAATCTCTTTTCTTCCTCAACCTGTGACCTGACTCTACCATACCTCTTCTTGCCCTGAACTGGACTGGAGTTTGGAGCTGGCAGTAAGTTTGCTGTTATTAAAACACTGGTTGCTGCAGCTCTTAAACATCATCATCACCTTCTAAAATACTCTGTAAGAATTGTCTGTGAAAGACGTACGTATCCAGTCTCAGGGAGATCTGCAGTCCAATGCCCCAGACAAATGAGAAAGGATCGAAGTTTCCTTCCCTAATCCAGTAGGCTGAAGAAAAGCAAATGTTATCTTCCAATGGAAGTACTATTCCCACACCCCAAGAACCGCTGACAGTGCTTTCATTGAGGTGGTATGTCTCAATTTCTGCAAGTCAGACCACATAAAAGCTGGAGTGATGCTTGATTAACGAACATACTGGTTACTGCTCTTCTGTATTTTAAATCTGAAACAGTGGCAACGTCTTGGCTTTTAAGCTCCCTGACAGGCCCAGTGCACGTTTTGATATTAGAAGTGTGCCAAAAACAATCATTTAGTTATGGGTCCACTTCTCTGCGCTCATAATTCACAGTATTCTTCCATATTACAAATTCAGAAGAGGAAAACAAAGAGCATTATTTCCATGGCTGTCATTTACGGGACAGACTTTCCAATTGAATATATCAAAGCTTTTCAACCTCCAATCAGATCACTTACATGAGGATACAGTTTGGTCAGAACAGCCTTGCCAAAATTTCTGTTATCTATGTTTATGTCACTCAATAGCAATCTTTATGAGCTATTTTTACTTTGTCTTCTGTTAGGATAAAAGGATTTTAAAATGGCCTACTAAAAATGTGGCTCTTTATATGATTACAGGCTACGAACACTCTCTGTACCAACAAAACCTTTTTTCCTCTGACCAAAACAGTCTTCAAGCATGCAAACATGCATCCTTTGAACTATACAAACATAAGCTTTGTTTGACATCATCTGGGATGCGCTACAAAAGTTGTCTGCTCTCACCAGGGCAGACATTTCAGGGGCTTCAGAAATCATAAGGCCTTTCATAGTCTTTCCTATTAGTACTTTTATCATATCTCTAATCATCTGTCCATTTCATTTACCTGCTGATAGGATGGACCAAAAGATGAAAGTAGACTCTGGTGGATTACACCAATGTATTATCATCAGACAACAGATTAAAAGCTCCTTAAAAGTACTGCTGCAGCTCTCACTGTCAGCTTCCCACATCCAAAGCAAAGGAACACATTGATACAGCAAGGATCCAGGGAAGAGGTGCGAGAGCAATGAACAAAGAGAGAAACAGATCCACAGCTGAGTGGTTCGAGGAGGTGCTCTTAGCTGAGGTATGGGAAGTTGATGGGTGTTCACGTCACAGTGTCCAAACGCATATGCAGGTAACCAAACTGCCAGGGCAGTATTTTTCAACTCACACACAAAGTCAGAGCAAGGTCAAATGACTAGAAGTTGAAGCTAGAGGAACTCAGATAACACAAAAACATTTAACTCAGAGAACAACCTAAAAACCTGTGCAAACTCTCCATTGTTGGAAATGTCTTATTTAAAACTGGAAGATTTTTAAAACTTATGCTCTGCTTTAAATAGAAATGAATTCCAGAAAGCTGTAAGGCATACGGACAAAGATGGATTGACTGGATGACCACAATGTTTTCTTTTGGTCTTAAAGACTATGAATCTAATGGTAACTATATTTGGAAGAAATAGCTTCAGAATATTTCAGAATTCAGAAATTCTGGTTTTATATATGATCACATAAAGCTGTTATAATAGCTACTGATTAAACAGTGGACTAACTTTGAATTTGGTAAATGTGCTTAAAAAGGACTTTTTGATTTGGCTCCTTTAAAAAAGCAAAGATAAACAGACATTTGGGCCTTTATATTTATTTAGAATATCAGTGTCAATGGAGGTGATGGAATTTACTCTCCCTCAAAAAGGGGAAGAAATAATGTCAAACAATAATCTAGGTTAAAGATGGCTTATGTGAGCAACAGTCAACACACCAATGAATACAACTAGTTTAAGTGGATTATATGGAGAGGATTTAGAATAAGAATGTTTTATTTTACTAAAACATTGTTTGTATTCATAAAATGCTCTGTGTGGCAGCAAGGGAAAAACATTTTCACAGAATAAAATATATTGTGCTCGCTTTGCATTTACCATTTGCAGAAGTTTTTATTCAAGTATCAGCATTCTTGCCATTTCATGGGTAGGAAGGCAGCAGCAGGGAGGAGCGAAGTCCTTTCACACAGGGCACATATGCTCGGCAGCACAGGTGAGAATAGGGCATAGCTGCCTGACACCTCATCTAAGCCATTAAAATTTGCAGCTTACAGGATGATGAGGATCTGCTAGTTTGAAATAGAGTATCTAGCCAAGAGAAACAACAGAGGCTTTCCAATGATACTGACTTTTTTAAATGACCCTAAAAGAAAGGAGGTTCTAATAAAATGCATAAAAGGATGGGGGTTTTTTCTTTTGCCTTGTTTGGGGAAGGGATGTCTTTCCAGCTTCCCATCCCTGCTTTTTATTATCTTCTAATAACTCTAGAGATGACAAATTATCTATGTGTATCATGATCACTTGTTGTTCACCATTTAAAACGTCTGGGTGAGAAAGCCACCACTAGAATAAATGTGATTGTCTTGCCTGTTGGGGCAGGCAGAGATGCATAAAAATGTTGACACATTACATCAGGAACATACATTGCTGCCAGAAAGTTTTCCAAATGCAAGATTTAAAAAAAAGACCTTTAATCCATTTTTCTATGAACATCCTGCACTACATCCAATATCATCAGTATCAGATGAAGCTGGATCCCCTCAGGAAATGGCTTGTAAAAGCTGCTCTGTCACATTCCTAGATGGTCTGCTCCAAGATGCTCCTTTCCAAAATGTTTTTTCTTTCAATCTCTCTCTCTCGGATGATATTCTGGCATTTGGCCCTGCAGGATCAGCTTTTTCCAGAATGGCACATCTTTCCCTGGTTCAAAACTAGGATGTCCCCACTTTCTCCTCTTCTGAGTCTTTCTGATATCTGGCAATTTTATATCTCAGCAGCCAAAACACCAATTTGCTATCTCTTGGCCACCACCAATGCAAACTGACTTTAATGACAGCAAAAAGACACTTATTATAACACAAGACCATTGCAGCTGTCAGAGCTGCTGTCTTCCCTGGCAAGCTCTTTGAACACGTATTAGCAATGAGAGTACTAATTCTCCTTATCTTTCTTTAAACGTTTAATTGCCCTAACATTTTTCATCTATAAACCCACTTTGCTGCTCAAAAATACAGGAGTCTGTATTGCTTTACTAGAACTGCAGGGTAATTCAAATGTTATTAACACCTACTAGCATCCATGGACTAAAGATTGCCAAGCAATTTCCTTTATAACCCTCTGCTTACACGTGTTTATAACTACCATGATGAAGTATTCATCTTGCGGGGTTAAATTTCCCACACACTGTTTTTACCTAAAGTGATTTTGTTGTCCTTAAGGCTGAGCAAAATCCTTGTTCCCGAATTGTGAGATGAATTAACTTTTCCTTTTTAGGCTGCAAATAAGAATAGATTTCTTTCTTTAAGGTAGCGTTTACACTTAGAAAAAGGAGCTGTGCAAGCCTGCGTGGTTTTGAAGTATAGGCATTGCATGGTGCCCCCGAAAGGTCCCATTTTGAATGAGGCCAAGCGCTCCCAGTGCGCAGGGAGAGAGCCCACCAGGCAGATGTGTCTCTCTGATGGAGAGATGCTGAGACAATCTTACCCCAGGATATAGAAATTTTAGAAAGCATTTAGATAACTCAGGGTAAGGTGGGGAACCTAATGGTGCCTGATGAAGTTAGCTGCGTAAAATGCTGCGTATTCCCTCTACACTCTTGGCAAAAGTGGCCAGGACCTCCACGAATCCCTGTCCAAATCAATCACTGCCTGAAGGCTCCCAAAGTACACTGTGCCACACTGGAGTGCATGCTGCCCAGGTCACCTCTCCAGCTCCAGCCTCTACCCGCGCAGTGAAACCTCAGTGGTTCTGCTCCTGAAGTGTTCTCTAGCAAAGCAAAGGAGGGACTAAAGTTTTTCTCTCCTTGCTTATATTCTTTCACTAACATACATTCACTTTTGCAATTATGATATTCCGAAACATTGAATTATCCAAAGATCACATGGTGGGAACGAAAACAAATATTCAGGACCAAGCATCTATGCCTTAAGCACTTTTGTTTTTTAAGAAATGCTGAAGTCAATGTTAAATTTGCAGTTAGGTTTGGTATACACTAGATACTTGCCTGAATTTAACCATTTTTGTCATCAGCGCAGCTCCAGTAAAGATAGGCTGCACAAGGTAGCTGTGATCACCATCATATTTAAGCAGGTTAGAGTTAGGCTTTAATATACCAGAATATAGTTTTCTGCCAAGCTTCTACTGGTGACAACAAAGGGCAAACACCTACAAAATCGTTTTCAGAATCAGAATGACAGAATGGTAGAGGTTGGGAGGCACCTCTGGAGATCATCTAGTCCAATCCTCCTGCGCAAGCAGGGTCACCTAAAGCACATTGATCGGGACCGTGTTCAGACGGCTTTTGAACATCTCCAAGGAAGGAGAGACTCCACAATCTCTCTGGGCAACCTGTTTCAGTGCTCTGTCACCCTCACAGTGAAGAAGTTTTTCCTCATGTTCAGATGGAAGTGTCTGTGTTTCAGTTTGTGCCCGTTGCCTCGCGTCCTGTCACTGGGCACCACTGAAAAGAGTCTGGCTCCATCCTCTCGACACCCTCCCTTCAGATACTTGTACACATTGATAAGATCTCCTCYCAGCCTTCTCTTCTGCAGGCTGAACAGGCCCAGCTCTCTCAGCCTTTCCTCACAAGAGAGATGCTCCAGTCCCCTAATCATCTTTGTAGCCCTTCGCTGGACTTGCTCCAGCAGTGCCACGTCCCTCTTGTACTGGGGAGCCCAGAACTGGACACAGTACTCCAGATGTGGCCTCACCAGGGCTGAGCAGGGGGGCAGGATCACCTCCCTCGACCTGCTGGCAACACTCTTCCTGATGCACCCCAGGATACCACTGGCCTTCCTGGTCACAAGGGCACATTGCTGCCTCATGCTTAACTTGGTGTCCACCAGCACTCCCAGGTCCTTCTCCGCAGAGCTGCTTTCCAGCAGGTCAGCCCCCAACCTGTCCTGGTGCATGGGGTTATTCCTCCCCAGGTGCAGGACCCTGCACTTGCCTTTGCTGAACTTCATGAGGTTCCTCTCCGCCCACCTCTCCAGCCTGTCCAGGTCTCTCTGAATGGCAGCACAGCCCTCTGGGGTATCAGCCACTCCTCCCAGTTTTGTATCGTCAGCAAACTTGCTGAGGGTGCACTCTGTCCCTTCATCCAGGTCATTGATGAAGAAGTTGAACAAGACTGGACCCAGGACTGACCCCTGGGGGACACCGCTAGCTACAGGCCTCCAACTAGACTCTGCACCACTGATCACAACCCTCTGAGCTCTGCCATTCAGCCAGTTCTCAATCCACCTCACTGTCCACTCATCTAGGCCACAGTTTCTGAGCTTGCCTATGAGGATGTTATCCCTGATATCTCCTCAAAATTCAAGAAACTGAAGAGGGATATTATATTTTGAATTTTAAATCTGGCCAATTGTGAATGGAGCACTGTATAACATCCACTTGCAGAAATATTTGTTCCCTATGTAACAAAAGTATTTCTTAACAGGAATTTTCCTCCCCATCACTCATAAACAATATTTTTGATGTATTCTTGAAGGCCGTAAACAAATTTCTGTAACAAGATCTATACAATGTTCACAAATATTGCCACTGTTCCTAATGTTTGGTCTACTTGTGTACTAAAGAGAGAATATATTTAGAGAGCAGCACACACAGTATGAAGCAAAAGCCAAAGAGTCCAGTTGGCATGAGCCCCAAATTCACAAAGTGCGGAGAGGTCAGAAAACACAGTTTCTCAAAAAAGAAAAATTGTCTGTGTTTTTAAACTGCTCTGAGCTAAAATCTAGTTAATTTTTTGAAGTCATTAAGACTTATGTTCAAGCAACATGTTACTTTGCAATATTCAGGATGGATTACTTCAGATCTTTTTTCTTGGCACAATCCCTTGCAAAGCACCAGGCCATAGTATATATCTCCTATGTTTTGATTCATTCTCTCTGCAGCCAGAAGGCTTCAGACACATCAAAATTCACAGAGTCAAGTGATCTGCTTCATTTTAAATATTCTTATCTCACAAGACTTGGGCTACTTCTTTCAGAGATGGCTGAGTCATCACCTGTCCTTTTAGGGTCAGCCGCTGCCTTTCTCCTGATCATGAAGCCCGAAGATAGTAATCAGGATCAGGTGGCTCCAACACAATCCTGATAAGCTCTGTTACTTGCTGGAATGTGATATTTGCCACCCGCTCTGACGCTGGGCTTCTGCGATGCTGCGATAACTTGATAAAAAGGGGCAGGCACTGAAGTTTTTCACAGCATACTACTGGTCAAAAGCTCAGCCCAACTCCTTGCCATCCTGTGACCTTTCACTTTGCCTGCCTATCTCGCTACCAGTTTAAGAAAATCACTATAAAAATGCAATCCTGCTAAATAGTTTCTTTTTTCATTCCTCAAACCATTTGCTGCACTAATTAGGAAGTGAGCCAGCTACAATCTCTAGACTAATCTCCAATTCTCGCACAACAGTTAACAGTGCGATTGTCATTACAAAGCAGTTCTGTAAAATGACCTGGCAAACAGAAAATTAGAATTTTCTAAAATCTAATATTTCTTTTTAATCCACATACAGTTAAGGATATGGAGAGGACAAAATCCTTTGAGGCAGGTAACAATAACTGGGATAATTATGATGAAACTGAAATATAAGTGTAGGTAATCAAACATGATAATTTATGTCAAGAAACACTTCCATATTCTCTGACAGTGGACATTTTTCATTTCTAAAATTGTATTACACTGAGTTCCTACTGGCCATTTTTCTGCTTTTGGCAGAAAAACATCAAACGGTAATTCTAGTAGGTAGCTTCGATGATTACTTCTGAGGGTTTTCTTTTTAAGCACCATAGAAAAGTCAGCTATCTCATGAAAGCGTTAATAGAATTAGATATTAACATATCTAATATCAGATGTTATTCTTCACAAATAAACCTCAGTCCCAACAGCATTATGATTAACTTTGTTAAATATTTCTATGCGTTGTAGATAAATGAAGAGAAACTGCCATTATATAACAAAATTTACTGAAACAGTTATATCCTGTTACAGGACCTTTGGATTTGGCCTGTACAGCACAAGGGGAAGGCCACACACACTGTATATTCACATGATAATGTGTGAATACATTCTGGAGTAAGTCTTTCACCTTTAGGTTGCTGTCACACAAGGTTCAATTTTGAGCTGATTTTCTATCATCTGTAGGCCTAACTGTTCCATGTGTGGGAAAGGAACACCAACTTTTCAGGTTGCTTCTTCCCAGGAAGATTAGAGAGAATGGGATGTTTCATCCTACCTTCTCAGGTGTTTCAGATATTGTGTTGGTGCAGACTTAGAGAAAGCTGCTAGAAAACATGGCTGCTATGTCACTCCATTTTGCTCTGCTCACTTGAGTTTATCACTGATTTCTCCTGTAAGTCTAGGTATGTTGTCATATCTGTTGGCAAATTAGACCAGATTGGGCCGCAAACGAAAGTAAGGCTGGTGCTGTCATGCAGCCTCAGCACGGTAAAATCATTCTTGATTTCTGCTCAAGCAACACAGGCTTCCCAGGGAATTTTGCTGAGGCAGAACCTGGTTTAAGTTAGGACTAATGTACTGGTCACCCCCATAAGTACAGATCTCAATCACACATTAAACAAAAAAATACCAGCCGTCTCACACAACCTTTACGACATCATGAACAGCCATCAGAACAGCACTAATTATAACAGGATCTAACGCAGTTGGGAGCCAGTGAACAGTAGCTTTGTATCTAAAACAAGATCTTAAGTGTATGACTATTTGCCCATGTTTATATCAAACTGTGTTTAACACTCCGGAGGCAGGTACTGAAGTGAAATGTCGCTGTGCCCTCTCACACATTGTGATTCAGTTCATGTTCTAACTCACCCAGTGACAGGCTTCTTAAAAATAGCAAGTCTGCTTCTTGATCTTGACTGAGCTAAAGAAGGAAGGATGGCTTGTGTAAAAGATTTCAGCGACAATTAAATAAAAGGTCCACAGTGGTAAATATTTCATTACTTCATAACTTAGACTCTCTGGTCAAACTCTGAACATGGAAAACAGCGTGGCAGTTCCCATTATTCTGCTGCGAACTATTATTGATTCTTTGCCCTCTGCGTGCTAATACAGATTATGGCTACCCAGGCAGACATCAGTAACTCACCTTGTCCCAAGATTTAACAGAACTGTTATTCTATTTAGCTAACAAAATCCTTTTGTTCACTAATGAGGTTTAACAACTTAACACTTAGCATTGCCAATATGATATACTGGCTTTCCCACAACAGCATTCACATCAGAATTTCTCTAAGCCCAAGATGCTTCTCTTAAAAACCTAGCGTTTTAGTACTGTAATGAAATTCTTCATTCCTGCTGAGTTATGTGCCTCCTAAACAAAACACAAATTGGCTGAAGTTTTATTTTGTCTTTAACTTAACCTCATACTCCCATCTTGGCACAGTTAAATTGGGAAATAATTGGTAAACACACCTTGACGAACACCTTAGCATGAAAAATCTAACCTTCCTCCTTACTTGCAATGAGCATTCTGATCTGGGGTGATAAAACGCATTCTCTGTCTCCAAAGGCAAACTCCACAAGTAGTGGCATATTCCTTGCCAAAGCAAGACCATCACCTTGTGGTGAAATCCATCCTTTTCCCTGCTCTTTAGCCAGCTGCCTCCCATATCAAGCCAGGATATTATTTAGCAACATGAACTGGTATAACCACTGCTACATAGCAACGTGATGAAATGTTTACTTGTGGTTGCTACTGTTCATCTTCCCTCTGCCCTCTCACAAACACCCGCAATGTCCTACTAGTATTAAGGACGGGCTTCCGGCATTATGGTCCTTTCCTTTGAGGACAGTCTTGAGTATTTGGTTTTGCCTCCTCAAAGATATTTTTGCTATGATTTTATGTGTTGCTAGCACCAGTTCTGTTCAGCTTGTTATGGCAGTGGTGAGGCTCCTGCTGTATACATGGTACTAACGGCTTGTATGCACCAGATCATGCAGGCCTGCTCTGAGCGTGGTTAGGTGAGGATGGGGAAAATGTAAATGTCTGTCTGGAGTAATGCTCTCCCCAGGTAGTCTGACTCTGGGGCAATGGCATGAAATCTCAGCAAAACCCTGCTCAAGTAAGGTATCTTGCTGAAATCAGGTTGTTTTACTGCTTATTTTAATAGATGTGAGACTGGAAAATTTTCAGTTTCTAAAGGATGCGTGAAGCTGATTTGAACCAGGAGTTCAAACCCCAAATAAACCTATCTGAAAGGAATTAAAAAAAAAAAGAAGTAAGATGGCATCATAGTTCAAACTGACAAACACTAATGCTGCAAAATGTTTTCCCCATTAGTAAGTGGGAGATTTCACAGGAACTTGAATTATTAATTTTACATTTAGCAGCATTGCTATGGGCCACATTTCTTTTTAAGATCTCTCTTGTGACGCAAATACTGGGACCTCATAAGCAAAACGGAACATATTTTAGCTTGTACATACATCATTCTGAATATATTATCAATCTGAAAGCTGCATTATATTAACAATTGCATTCTTCTGGGATTATTGCTTTGCCATTTATGCTATTTGATTTTGGGGAACATTTTTCACTACGTAAGTCACAAATTCATTATCATGGCCCCTCACTACAAACTCCCCATTTCAAGTAACTGCACCTTGCATGAAAAGACAACTTTCTCATCTGTACTGTCCATTTAACTTACATGTATCATTGCTATGAGTACAGGCTTCATTTCTGACATTTCACTGGAACTGTCATCTCTTCAGTGATAGAAAAGCCCAACCTGATTTTCCTTATGCTTTGTATTGATGTGAGATCACATACTGAGATCACACTTGTACTTGACAATTTTTTCCACTTCATATCTCTTCATTTCTCCACTAGGGCAAACCCAGAGGTGCATCAAGCTCTTTATTCCCTCCCCTCTAAATGCTCTATCAGTCTGATTTCAATGGAGGGTCTACCAGCAAGAAACTCAACTATTCAGTAGTTGAGTTAGAGCTGCATGATCTCTTTCAACAATGCACTGACTCTGTCCATCTTACCACTTGCTTTTTGCTTCTCCTCCCCCTGTCTCATGCACAGTAGCGCCACCAAAATAACTTTGCTGGGCAAACTCTAAAGAGCTAAAGAAAGGCTCATAATTCAGGGTATGGGATTTTCACTGACTCCTGCCAACAGCCACCCACAAACACGACATTAGCTGGAAAGATCAGAAACTCATGTAATGTCTTTTCCACCCATGGATTTCATTCAATGCTTAGCTTTGACGCATAATACTGATCTCTGCTTCAAACCCACAATCTTCTCTTATTTTTGTGTTTCTATCAACAATGGAAGCACCACATAACTACATACAGGACTAGAAAAGATGCTGTGCAGAAAGCTATGTCTGAAATTTTCTAGAGGACAAAATATTTTAGGGACATTAGAACCTCACTTGGACCTTTGCACCTCTTAAAACTGCTTAATTCACTTCACCTCTAAATGGCCACCCCCAGAGTTGTGAGGCAAGGATGTGGATGATAATGGACAAAATTATGTCATACTGCATATCCTGTACTGTTATCATTTAAAAGCAGAGCAATGTTCATCTAATACTGAGACAATTGTAAAAATGTGTAATACATATATCTTCAATTTATGTTCCCTGTCGGGCCTATTCATATTGTTTAAAATCATGTGAAGAGCCATTTCTAGAAGAAAAAATCAAGACAGAGATCTTCAATTTAATTACCTATATATCTTTCCCTTTAAATTCACACAGTGAAATCAAACACTGTCCACACAAGTAGTTCAAAAATGCCAGATCTCAAAATGGTTTCTCCATTACATACAGGTTATTTACATAATGAATTTCCACCCAATGAAAGTTCCATTATTTAAAATTTTATAAAATTAAGAACAAACTAGCAATCCATATCTGAAGTAACCACAGATCACAGTAATTAGGTGCACATGTTAAACAGAAGAGGCTTTTAAGCATTAAATAAACTATCATTAAATGATTTGGAAAGCACACAAACCTTAGTGTTCCCTTGTTCACAAATACACATGCCACCTAATCTGCTGCAAATATTGGCATTAGATACAGTGACACTCATAAATATAGTAGTATATAGTACTGGTCCTTTAAAATTCTCACAGCCATGCAATGTGCCTTTTTTAAGATCAAACCTCTTGTTTTTAAAAGGTCCAGCTTACACAAGACAATTAAACTGAAAGTCTACTTTAATGTACTGATCGTTTAATATTATATACACTGAGGACAACATGGCCATTAGTCTACAAATACTGATACCCATATTTTGACATGTCTCCAGCCACTCAAGAGTTTCCTAGCCCAGATTCAGTGGAGCAATCACAAAGTCAACCACAAGCACTTCTGCTACATCAAGGAATTAGACTTTCGGCTTCTCTTTGGGTACAGAATCATTAACAGGCTGGAGTGCCTTGCACAACCCTCACTAGAGCGACTCAGTATTAAAGTGATATTTAACAACAGTTCAGAAATTCAGTGATTTGATTCCTGTGCTGGCACTAGCACAGAGTGCCACACACGGGACAAGGCCTAAATAGTGTAAGGTGGAAGGCCCTGTGAAACAGATCATGTCTCTGATTTTCTGCTGTGCTCTGCCTCTCATGACTTTGGCTGTCTGCCAGAGATGCAGAAGGGCTATACTGCAGGTGGGCGTAACAGGAATGTTTATGGTGGTACGTGCCTGTCAGCTCGAGCACCTGCTTGCAAATCGCTTCACAACCTCCATGCGTGTAGGAAACTGGATGTACTGAGGCAGACGTGAATGCCTTCCCTTGCTTTGCAGCATCACCTACTCTCAGAGGAGAGCTGGGTGTGCAAATGGCAGGTCTGAGCATTTGTGGGAGTAGAGGTTTGGGCCCTGACCATTTGCATACAAATCCCTGAAACATCCCACTCAGAAGAGCTGCTCGGGTCCCTACACATCTGAGCAGCTTAGCCCTATGTACACAGGGGGGAAAATGCTCCGTGTGCACTTCCTGCATCCTGTTTCTTCCTCAGAAGGAACTTCAGCCCTAAATGTGGCTTTCCAGACCACAGAAGTGTTCCTGTATCCTTCAGTATTCCTCTAGGATGCTTAGCTTGCAAGAAACACGTGCACTACTCAACGTGTCTTTTGCTGATAACTTCCACTTTTCTTAAATCCTTGTCAAGTTTTAGGATAGCACAAATCCTTCGCAGACAACGGTCATAATTCAACAACTAAAAAAAGACTGACCCTGTTTTAACCAGTGAAAAACACTGGGGACTGTGTTTTTTTAGTAGGGGAGGGAGTTGCTTGAACAACATTCAAAAAGCTAAAGGAATCTTCTTCAAACCTCCTTTCTCAAAGAGAACCACAAGAAATCCAATTCTGCAGTCAGGGATGAAGGTGCAAACCATTGAAGTTAAAGGATTAAGACCAAAGTGTGTTTTAGGACTTAAGGAGACTTAAGGACTAAAGGATTAAAACAAAAGCTGCAGGACAATATTATACCAACTATAAATCAGTAACTAAATTATGTTACCAGTTACCTATTATATAATATACAGTCTGACAGTATGACAGCATCGTTCAAACAGAGGGAGGTCTCTTAAAATTAAGATCAATAGGAACTGCCAAAAAGACCATGGAAGAGTATTCCTACTTTAATCCCTCACACACTTTAAGGCCAGAAAAAGACCAAACACAAACAAGAGAAACCTTCATATGAACAGTGATTTCATTCTATATTGCTCATTTTCATTCCAAAAGCTGGTTGACTTGCAGAAGGTAACGCTCACCAATATTACAGTTGTGATTTTTAGAGAAGCATACCTATTAGTACATTAACAAAATTCCCAAACTGCAACTCCTCCATAATTAACACTGGACCTTGCGTTCTAAGAACAGCACATACTTAATAGCATGGTATTGTCTTTGCTTCGTTTTAATGGGAAGCAGAACCTTAGCGAACAGATAGTATGTCTGTTCTTGTAATGCTATATGCCATTCAGGTGAATGTCTCCTGGTATGATATTTCATATAAAAAATGCAAAGGCTTTTGCCTCAGACACATAGGTGGATTTTCTTACCTTTGGTTCCATTGAAATGAAGCTGTGGATACCTCTACTTGAGAGAACTGACCTTTTAATTGTTTTACTATGGTAAAAGTGGTAGTAATCCTTCAGTGTTCCAATCTGCGAGGGAAGAAAAGAAAAAAAAAGAGGGAAATTTAATTTATGAAAAGCAGTTTTATGGTTTTCATTTTTAAAGGTCTATAAATTATGCAATTTCCTGCTGTCTTGAAATGTTACTTGAACCCAGTGATCATCTTTCAAAAGAAGGACATATGATATGAAATGGATGGAGTGTCCTTGAGGCAGTAACTGCACAACCAAAGATTATAATTGAGCTGCTTAGTCTGTCTGTATCTACCTTTTTAATGTTTAATTTATATGCAGTATTTTAAGTAATTCTATATCAATCTACATCCAAACTGTCTTCAAATGGCAAGTATAAAATCATCAAATGGCTATACGGTTATTAAAAAGCATTCCATCTAGTTTGCTTAAGGAAATGTACTGTAAAAGGCACTGGATTCAGTTATTTATATAATTTACTTATAAAAAAGACATCCACAGCATCAAACAATTCACCAGGAATAGGCTTCTCTTTCCGCAGAAGGTGGGCAAGAAAGAAGCAGAAGAAGGAAAGATGGAAATGATAACTTCACAGTATAATAACTTACTAGAAGTAAAAATTCAATCCATACCAAATTGCAACTTTCACAAGTGCAGTAAAAATACTTTTTATTCATCCCATCAGTACACAGTAGCAACGTAAATATCAAACTAAGACAGTCTGCACAATTTTACAATGAAATTTCCCCATCTAGTGTCATTAATACCTACATATTCATAACTTAAAACTTTACTTTCACACATATACAAATATTCAGCCTCCTTGTCTTTAGGAACAATGTCATCCCAAGCCATTTGGAATTTGGCCTTCTAAAGCACTGTAAATCTTGTAAGACACTTAATAATTCAGTTTAAGTTTCTTTAATGATGAGCTAAAAAGGGCCATTTGAACTTACTGTTATTTCAAGTTGTAACTCCAAATGACCTCAGAAAATAGAATAATTCTGAATGAAATCACCAAAGAGGTAGGAGCAATTCTGAGAAGTTGTAACTTCAAAGATCCTATATTCTAAATTTGTATCTATAAAAATACATATGTAGGAAACTTGACTGTTTAACATTAAAGGTTCAAAGAGAATTTTAAATAAGCCACTGTGGAACTCCAAGAATCTGCTTTTTGACTATTAGAAAACACAAATCTTGAGAAAATATCAGAATTGCCTAAGATGAAATATTGATAGAAAGTTATTGGAACACTTGAATATTTTATCTTAAAGTTTAAAAACATAAAGGGCAGTGAGGAATGAGGGAGAATATTTTGAAAAAAAATCTTCAGTTTAAATTATTTTATCTAAGGGGGAGAACTGCACCAGGATTTAAAATACTAATTTCAATCAGTACAACTAAAAAGGTCTATCGATAGCTCCATTTCAGGAAGAGTGACTTATGTTTAGTTTACGTCAAATACCAAAACTTTATTTCAACCAAGCCAATTTACCATAAATGAAACAGGAATTGGTTTGACTAAGCCTAAATGAAGCACATTAACACTGTAATAGGGATCTCCAGCCTGCCTTCTGTCTGAGAGGCCATCCAGATGGAAGCAGTGTGATCCTGTCCCTCAGATGAACCTGTTTTCCACTTTCCAAGTGCACGCCCAGTAAAAAAAAAAAAAAAAAGAATTTAAGTCTATGGGGAAAGTCTTCTTGCAGACATCTCAAAGAGCCGCAGGACCCCAAGTGTCCCCAGGTCACCTCCACACGCTCCTCTGCGGCTTCCCTGTTGTCAGAGCTGGTGCCAAAGCACATGCAGGTGTCTGTCCATGGGCAGACCATTCATGACACAGCATGAGCCAGAAAAACAAGCCTTTTCCATGCTGATTTAGCCAGCCCAAAGGGAAATTTGGGACATTATTGTATGCAGTTGTGTTTTTGCGTCACTAGTGATGGGATTAATCAGAGTTTATTCTGATAGTTTAACAACCTGTAGCACAATGGATGTCACTAAATACTAGGCCAATGTTGCACTTTTTAAAAACCATTACTATTTATAGAAATCCTTGAAATTTGGCCCCCAGGTTAGCACCAATATGGGTGACACAAATGCTGCCCTGAGACAAAGGTGCACAACCCATCCCTTCCCAGGTGCTGCCTGGGCTCAACAGCAGCATCGAACAGGGCTGATGGGCTCACAACACGCAAGTGAGGTTACTCTTAGCTTTTAAGTCCTCGGAAAACAGTAGTGTGCATATCCACCACACCGAAACACTCTGCAGAAGTTAGGCTTTTATGCCCCTTGCTGTCATTAGTGTGAATTAGAGACTTACTGCTCTGTGCGTGTATACACAAACACACATTTTAACAGACAGAGCTCAACGCATGTAGCTGGGGGACGGCCTAATTGCGCTCCCGCAGGTCCCACCGTCCAGCAGCACTAGCCACTGCAGAAGGGATCGGAGGGGCCAGCCCCAGGCACGTTTTAGCCCCGAGGCTTGCCCACACAGGCAGGGAGCTGCATGCTATCTACACCTTCCAACCAAAGGGGAAAATTCTGAGGCTCGGTAATGCTTAACGGTTGTGCTCCCTCCGAGACCTTATGCTCAGGAGACAGGGATAAGCCCTTAGAATTAAGTGTGGTAATTGTAATGCCATGTCTTCCAGGCACCATCAGTTTTCAAATAATAATAACTATTAATAATAATTAATAAAAATGGTGATAGCTACAGCTTTACTTCAAAGCTGTCAGGAAAATTAAAGGATCCCAAATCTTTTAAATGGAATTTAATTCATATTCACTAACTGCCAGTGCCTCTCACAGTAAGGTAACACCAGTGTTATTAAAAATTTTATTGCCCTCTTTTCCCTTAATGGGAATTTACTTAGACCTTCCAAATCCTTGGACCACTTGGAGAATAGTTAAATCATGAAAATATAGCACAATAAAACTTATCATTATGGATGTTCTTGTTAAATTGTTTTTTATACTTCTAACTACCAGGTCTTAGAGGCACTCTCAGAGGGAAAGCAATACAAAGACAGAAACACCAGACTGCAGATCTAACCACCTTTGAGACTGATGGCAATTTCGCTGTTTTATCCTTGGGAAATCTTTGTAATCTTCTTTTTGACCTGGAGAACCTGATTTCTTTAAAAAGAGATGGAGAAACATTCCTGAGGAATTGCCTGGCCAAAAGCAAGCAGGGGGGAGGGGAAGGGATTTACTCTCTCTGGAAGCAATCTTCATCAATGAAAATTTAAAATAAATACATACATAAATTTAAATAATATCATAAAATGTTTAATCAAGGATAAAATAACTCATGGAAATAATAATCTGATAACATTGCAGTGGAATCTCAGAAAAGCGAGACATGCATGTATATACATTCATTTTATATTTACTAGGTCTTCTTTTCTTTTTAAGGTTTAGAAAATGAGTGAATTTTAAAGATATTAACTATGAAACACGAGCCAAACTTTCTATGCTTAGTCATTGGAATATACTTTTTCATTATACAGTTTTATAGTCTGAAACGGTATTGAGATAGTCTGGGATATAATGACTGAATGAATTCATCTACCTTCATCTATGACTGTCCTCATAAACTCTTCAGGGAAATACAAATGCTAAAGTTGCCTTAAATATCCACATATGACCACTAGACTGACCTAAATATACTCTGAAACTACAACTGAAACTTTCATGTAACTGAACATGAGCAAGGAAGTTGTTCAAGCACTTGTTATTGGGAAGCAGCTCAAGAGATGCTTTCCATCAGTTTCTTATCTAACAGCTAAAAAACTTCTATTCTATTCTTTGAATAGAATTCTTCTATTTTTTGAATAGACGAATTACCTACACATTTGACTGCAAAATACACTTTTTCCCCCTGGGCTGAATGGAAAGCGGCATGCTATCGAGTTGGTGAACTGGTGGCTGTATCGTTAAGGTCCCTGTTTCTCCTGTCTTTAACGACTTTGGACCAAAATGGATTGGGAAAGGAAGGAAGATCAGGTCCAGTTCTTTACTAGTTCTAAACTTGACAAAGTGCTAGGAAGAGCCAAAAAAGCACAGATCTGTTACCCCTGTGCAGACTTGGAACATAAATCACTATAACTAGGTACAGAAGTGTATTTCACAACGGGTTGAAGATCTGACTTTTCACTTCTTTTCAGAATTGGAACAAGTCTCTAAAGTGTTAAAATTCTTTACAGAAGAAAATACTAACGAGAGAGAGAAGAAGAAGACACTAAGAAGAGAGAGAGAAGACGAAAGTTTATTAGGATGATTTTCATAATCTCCTTTTGACAAAAATACCTCAACTGTATTTCAAACTTTAAAACATTGTCACATGATACAAAGTACACCAGAAACGATGTTTCAAAACAAAAATGCAAATGTTTCAGGGTGAAAATGCTGAAACTGAATATGTTGAGATTATGGGAACTTTCTCTCCTAAATTAAATGCCAATGAAGCCCACCTGGTATCACAAAGCATTTTTATTTCTGACAGAACCAAATATTCCCATGACTTACAATTCTGCTTAAGTTCCTCTGACGCACACCGCTCTGTAACAAATGCGAGGGAAGTGTGGCCACAGTCCTTCATCTGATCGACACTGGCCCGCGCCACGATCGTTACCCACAGGTGAAAACAGGCTCAATGATACTATAGAAAATTGCTGCCCTTTTTCCTTCTGCTGTCCCTGCAGACTTAGGAAGCAGTAAATGTTTTAAAATCAGGGTTCTGATCTCAGCATTTAGGGGTCACAAAGCTGTACTACGTGTCATGCAAAAGAAATAAGGTTTGCTTACACAGGGCACACTGCAGTGAGGCAAAGGAGTGGCCCACTTTCAGTTTTGGACAATTTGGGGCTTTTGCACAGACCAGTAAATGAAATATTTAGGAGGAAGAAGCACAGGCTCTCAGGAACTTACTCAACCTAAAATTCCAGTTCTGAAGAAGAGGCTTCTAACCAAATATTTAAACTCTCTGCTAGTCCCCTTTTGGGCTAATATCCTACGATATCCTGCACTGAGTTAAAACAGCTTCTTGGATTACTACAGGCAGATAGCATAGAAAAACTCAGAAACTGCTAGCACTCCTGAATGCTGTGGTCTTGTCTTGAACTGCAGCTCCAAGATAATACTACTCTGATGACTAGTTTAAAGGAGGGAAATACTGATATTTAACCTCTGTTTTACAGAAGCTCTAAATCAGTACATTAAAGAAACAACTACTGGGAAAAAAAAAAGTGCACTTTTAATGTGTCCAAACTCAGTTAACTAAAAAAATCCAAAGCAGCAGCGAAACTAAAGCAATTTGGGTAGGAATACAATTATCACCTCAAACTCAACCTGGGCTACTCTAAAAGCTTGATTTCAAACTATGCTGACATGCCCATGTAAGCCAGTTTTCCATTCTATTTTAAGCCCCAATTAGCTAATGCAAATTAGATGTCCAAGTTGTGCAAGTATCTCCATGTGTGCTCAACGCAGGCTGAAACTCAGCTGGCAATTCATATCTGTGCTCCTCTCACGTTCCTTTCTTTTCGGGTTTGTTTTACAGAGAACAGATACTTCTGCAATGCATTGCCAGAGTCGCCATTTCTGAGCAGCGACACTCTGAACACGCTGGACTTGACCTCAAACGCTCCACTCCCGTTCCACTTCTTAAACTTTCTTGCAATCTTTTTTCTGAAACTGGAAATTCCAGATAAAATGAGAAGCTAATGGCCATCAACTAGTAAAAAAGCTATACTGTAATACAGAGTTCTTGCTCCGTTCCTTAAACCCTTGGTCCGGAAGATAAAAGAGTTCAGCCAGCTGCTAATAATAGAAGAGGAGATTCCCTTCTGAACCACACACATATGAAAAACAAACAAAAAACCAAACTAGCCAGATAAATTAAACCACCTGTCTATTACAACAGAAACATCACAATTTTCATATAAATAAATCAGCCTGTACACCTCTTCACATTCTAGGAATGAATATACTAACGCTTTACCTTGAAATTATCACTCCTGTTTAAATGGGAAAAAATATATATAACACTTTACTGAATCAATATTTGCCACTCCTGACTTCTTTTGTTTGTTTTGGCAAATTTCCACTGTGTTTCAGCCATTTGCATGTAGAAATTTTGTTTGGGCACTTACCTTGCACTAGAAAAGTACAATTTGGTTTTTCAAACCAGTTCATTTCTAAAATGAATAACAGAACCATTAACATAAAGTAGCTCTACATTACATGCTTTCAGGTAAGAATGTTATTACTGCTGCTTACATCCGGCTGCACTTTACTTTAAAATAATGTAGCACATTAAGTGTTTCAATGGAAAACCCAAAATAAACTCTCCAGTCTTTTAACTTTTCATGTGCTTTGGTTTTCAGAATAAAATAAGTAACAAGACCCTAAGGTCAATTTTAATTCTTGATATCTTTCTAATTCAGTATTAAGGCTGAGATTTTTATCGAAGTCACTTCATAAATTTCAATGAGAATTTGCATCTTAATGCATCTATTAGGAATCTTTAAAATTCTCAGAAAAATACAACTGCAGCTAAATTAAGTAAATATACAGGTTAAAAAAAGAACATAAAAAGAACATTTTAATTTACAGTGGAAAATTTTTACAGGAGTTTGTATGTTCTATTCTGGATTGTCTCTGTAATTATACTAATAAGTTTTCTTTTCATAGGCCTCTATTCTGTTCCAGAATATAGTCTAAGTACAGGTAGTCTCAATTCTAAACTAAAACTAAAATTTAATTTAAAGGAGAGGCTAAATTTAAATGTAGAATTCAAAATCTCTAGTTAGAAATAGTCTATTTTTAAAATCTCAAATATTCTATTTCTCTAAATAGAGAAATATTCTAAATATATTACAAAATATACTTAGCAATATAAAACAAATTAATTTTCACCTGGGCAATAAGGTGGGCTAATAATTGCTTAATTACTTTTTAAAAGTTCAGGACACAATGGATAAACCTTCCTAGACAACACCTTCTGCGTACACATTAGTTTGTACAGTTGTAATTTAAAACAAATACTATCAAATGAAATTCTGCTTTAGGGGATTCCAGCACTTTAGTGCTCTCTTGGTAACCGTATTTAACATTTGGAATTACATGAAAAAAGAGAAGAAACCTGAAAACCAAAAAGCAACATAAAATGTTTTGTTTCATCAAAAAGAATAATGTTTCAACCTTCAACACAGAGGCCTTAGCACAACTGTTTTAGAAGAAGTATCTTTGCAAGATGAGGAAAGCATTTATTCAGAAAACAGGTCACAGTTCTCATGAAATAGTAGGAATTTATAAAATAAGTTCAGATATTAAAAAGATATAAACGACAACTGTATCAATTGCTTTATTCTAATACGTGCTTAATCACACTAAGAATTATTCATTTAATCTACCCTACTAAACAGGATGAACAATCCTTCCAAGGAGGACTGTGGCAGCTTTGGGGGATTCTATATTCATTTAAATCCTGTAAATTTTGGAATGAAGATCTTTCTGCCTGATTAATTGAGTTCTGAGAGGAGAGAGAGGTTAGCTGATTTTCTTTAAAATAAAACCACTTACCCACTTGATCATATTTAATCACAAACAATGCTCTTTCTCTCAGAATAAGAAAAAAACTCATCTTCAAGGCCAAAGACAAATCCTGAAAACATCAACCAGTTCAGTAAAGCCAAGAGAGAGCTGCCTGAATAGAGACCAGGTGGAAATGTTTCAGTCTTAGCATGGATGAGCAGTGAAGAGAATGGTGATCCACTGCAGGTCATAAAAGACCGTGGTAAATACATATTCCCTCCAAAAACAGCAAAAAAAGCAGAGCCTGAGCCTGGGCCCCACCTTCTTCCAGCTGCAGCTCTGTGAAGAAGGATGTGCTGCAGTCGCCAGGGGAGGGTAGAGGCTGACAGCTCTCCTTGAGTCTGAACTGTACTGCCTTCTGCTATCCTCCAAACATTGTCCTTCCTACACGGTACCACTTCCCTAGAGATGAGGACATAAAAATACGTCCTCAGCGTAGTTAAGAAAGAACAAAAATTAAGAAGTGGAAGATATCTGGACCCTATGTTGATTATTCAAACACTCTAAATCAAAAGAAATCTGACCATGGTACCTAAATTCATTCTTTTAAAGTCAATAAGGAACATTTTCATCTGCCTCCTCTCTTGAACTGACAAACAGGTTGTAACCTTAAGGACACTGCTCAAGTAAGAAAATAAAAATTAATGAACACAGATGCAACATCTTTTCTTTGTGAGCAGGTTTTCCTATGAAGTGCAGGTTTGGTCTACCAACAAACATATTAATTTAAATGGGTTGGGTGGGAGATGGTAAGAAAGTCATTTCCACATCCATCATGTGATATTTCACAATCCGAGTACAACTAAGGACTTTAATAATTGCAGCCCCTTTGCCATGGAGAGTTTTGCCTGAGGAGGCATTGCAGCAATTGGCAAGTTCATGTCCCTATCAAATAAAGCAATGCAAGGTTGCTCAGCAACCTGTGATCAGGGGCTTTCAGTTCCAGGGCAACATTAAACATTTCATGAAATTCTCAAAAGGAAATCAATTACTGTCTTCTTTCCTATTAATCTTTCCTATTGTTTCTTTTCAAAATACAAAGCAGTGCAAGGTAAACTGATAGCTGATGTCCCTTTTTGTGAAGTCCTGTGAGTCACCACCTTATTTCTGTAAGTACAGAATGAGTGCATCAAACAATGTATTTATTTTCTGCCATATGAACAAACTTTTTCTCTCCAACATTTAAACTGACTTCAGCACGGTACTACACCATCATCCATTGCAAGCTCAAGCCATAACAAATGCTGTTTGTATTTGTGAAGAAGCTGTCAAGCAATGCAGTAATGTTTGCTTCAGTAAACAGCTCCCATAATGAAGGTACTGGATAGCAAACAAATATCTTTAACATTTCAAGTAGTCCACCAAATTGCCCTTTCATTCTAAAATCTTTTTCCCCTTTACTAACTCACTGTTCTGTGATGTAAAATATCTAAATGATTTACCTGAAATTTCAGTATTACCTGAAATGAGCTTTGTCGCTACTTTGTTGACTTTCAATTCTATTTCATGTCGCATTACTGAACAAATGTAAAATGACAGTAAGAGAAGGAGGATGGATATGAATGCASTACCATGAATGTTTATTCAAGCAGCAAACAAAACTGCCATACTCCATACATTAATAGCCACTCGAAACTCTAAGCATTACTATTTTTTTTCCACATTTGTACTCTGATAGCTGATTATAATATGGCAGAAGAATGTGGCTTGACAAGTTTCTGACACTGTGACTTCAATCATGCAAACAGTGTAATGGGTAGTTAAGAAATAGGTTTTACATTTTAACAAACTACTATGAGGAAACTTTCACAGGAAAGAAGGTTCATGTTCATTTCCTTTTAAATCTTGATCATGAAATGTTTAATGACGCTGGTCCCTATCCTGAAACTTGTAAACATTTGCCCAGTCCCACTGGGATCAAGTCTCTTCTCATTTACAAAACCATAAATCAGAAATAACTCTGCTGAAGCTAATGGAATTTAAGAGGCATAAATCAAAGGAAATCAAATCTAATGGGAACAGTTGTATAAGTAAAAGATTTAAGAACTGGGCACCAAGTTAGATATGCTGTTATATCTCTATCCAGTTATTTAAACATCAATATAAAACTCTTAAGCACATTAATAGCAGGAGAGTTTATAACATTCAAAATGACTAATGCAGTGACCTACAGTAGTCATACTGTTTCCAGTGAACATTTATATTGCCAGCAATAAACCTTTTCACACTGTACTTTGTCTTACAAATCTGAATTCAGCTCTTATTGGTCATAGTAAGTACAATGTTTTCATTTAACTGACTTTCACGTGAGACTTGATTTAAGTAATTTCCTCCTCTATCACCAATATGATTTATTGAAGAGTAATAAAGAAGTGACTCATGGGAATATCTAGGACTGAGCTAAGTTCATCAACGCGATGTGTGGAGGTACTAAATCCAACGCTCTTTTACGGTGAATCTACCACATACCTCTTTGACTTTGTACTGTATCAAAGTCTGAACATTTAAGAGCTGTACAGCAGGCTTAACTGAATACGTATACAGGGAAAACTTGCCAGAACCAGACATGATGCTGATATATTCACCTGTCTTATTTGATCAGTGCTGGAGCTGTACAAAAGTTAACATTATTTGTGTAAAGTGAGGTTTGCCTGTAACCATTATTTACATAAGCAATCTCCACTCCCACAAGTAATCCCATGATTTTGATAAAGCAACTTGAGCAACAACTATTCATAAGAGTAACAGTTTCCGAAGAGGATCCTACAGAGGGTTACCGAAGTTCAGTAATTTCTTAATGTGGAAAACATAAAATCTCTGTTTGACAGGATCTGCAGATAAGCGTACAGAAAAAAGCCAAGCAAGTAAGCAGACAAGGCCAAACCCCATTAMCCCAAAAACTCATTGTATTAAGTAGCATTCAAACCTAGTGAGAAGAAAAAGGCAAGATCATCATAACTAATGTTTAATGAAGAGAAAGGAAAAAGATCACGGCAAATCAAGGGACTGTTAATTCTAGTCATATTCGAGTAAGATTCAACTTACAGTGGCTATCTACAGTCACAACAGAAAAAAATCTAACACTTATTAATTCAGATATACATAGATCTCTCTCCTGCACTGCCAGCTTCAGTAGTGCCAGTAGAGCTATTAAGGTTCAATCCAGATTTCACTGGAATCAGTGGGATTCTTCCACTGTAATTAATGGGAGCAGCAATAAGCACTCAGCAAAGTGCTACACACATACTGAATCCAGACTTCAGTCAGGAACAACGCTTGCATTTGATAGTAAGTTAGCCTTCCAATGCCTATGTTTTTTGTATCAGTGTCAAAATTACTTCAGCCTACACAGAAAAGACAAGGAGAACTGATAGCCAATCACAGTTCAATGTTAAATATCTAAAGTTACTAAAACCAATGATAAAATCCAGGTCAAAGCTGGCATACAATGTTCATTTCACAAATTTAAAGAATATTTCTCAGCAGCCTTCTTGTTTGGAGAACAAAATCTTAGAACTTGAGGGCTGAATGAATGCTCAGCTGCATACTTCAAACTGCATTTCCTTGGAGAAAGGCGAAATGTTTCTGCTATACATTTGTTTAATATATTGTTATCTAAATACTTAAACAGAGAAAAGCTGGTCAGCTGGAATGCCAGCTATGAACTGAATAAAATCAGATGTTCTTCTATATAAATGGATTTGCATTTCCATTTTAAAACATCTGTTTTCATGCCATATTGGTCCTACAAAATCAAAAATGTTAAGAAGTCACCAGTGATTCCAGCCACCACTAGAACTTGCTCACCGTGCAATTTAATGTGTCAGATTAATATTCCTAATTCCCAGTCAAGAAATGGAAATTAGTCAAATTTCACAAGATGGAAATGGTATTTAATTACAAAAAAGCATCCATGTTGCAATGGTAGATCCATTTATTGATGAGATGTGTTTAGTTGCTCTTGCTAACACAGTCCAGAGTCCCTCACGTCATGAAGTAGTTAACTCTTTTAGAAATCACAACCCTGTTTATTTCTAAATATCAATTTGCCCAGGTGATGGCTTTGTGATTTGTCAGTTGGCCACTGGCCTAAGAACTATAAGGAGGAGTCTGTTAAATCYTGACGGATATTCAGACTTCCCTGAGCTGATTAGTACTGAAGTAAAGGGATCTCTTGACGGGACAGATAGAAAGGTGTAATGAGAGTGATGCAGAGATGGGCAAGTGTCAGTGCCCCAAGGAAATTGCAGATATTGTGACGTGTATCTGCTCTGGAAATGGCCTTGCCCTTCAAATAGGTATGAATAAGACCGTACTAATGCACTTTAGACCCCAAAAAAGGAAACAATTTGGCTTACAATGGAGCTAAGGGAAATCTTCCAAGAAGAAAAATGAAAACAGCATTGACATGTAATACTGACTGTGACTGGAGCTCTTGTTTGTGGCATCACTGCAATGCATCCGGTCTGTTAAGATTCCCCAATATTGTCACCGTACCTGTAACTGCATTTCTAATATTCAGTTTGAAAGGTTACTGAGACCTTTACAAACTTCAAGTGAATGCTTTGCCGGGCTAAATTGCAGAGACTCTCTATGAGGTCCAGTGAATGTAATGTTTTTTCTTTAAAAGCAAAGATAATCTGAGCTATACAGCCACTGCTCAGATATCTGCACCAACTCCTCTACGCTTCCAGCTGGTAGCACTACTGCTCCCTGGGCAGGATGGGGCTTGGTGGTTTGAGAGAAAATGGTGCTTACTTTATAGTCTATTCCTGCAATGAAGCTGTGCTACTGATTTCCAAGGGGCATAGGGGAACATTCTCAGCTTAAAGCCCTGTCACTGCTGTTCATTCTCCTACTTGGCTCACTGGAGGCCAGTATACTCACTCATCAAGTATTTTTCAAAGTTTAGCATTTCATTGATTTGTTTGCTTCCATATACTTCAGATGAGCTACTTGAGATATGATACTTGAAGTGCAAATATCCTGCAACCGAAGTGTTCTAAAGGAATAAGGATGACATAGCTGAATAAACAAACTCATTAAAGTACATTAAAGTAATTGAAAGTAATAGGAAGACTGGCATGAAACCCTTCACTTAAAAAACTGTTTTCATATCTAAGGACAGTAGGGTGACAAATGTGATGTCAATTTTTAAAGGGAGATCTCTACTAGTGAAACCTTTAGAAACTATAAGAACTAAGAGAATAATGGACACCAGGATGAAAAATTACCTACTTGGAAATAATCAAATAGAGGAAAATTCTGCCTTACAAAACTGTTAGTGTTCTTTGAAGAGGTCAACAAGCATGCAGATAAAGGTGACCCAATAGATATATTCTATCTGGATTTCCAAAAGGCTTTTGACAATGTCCTTCACCAAAAGCTTTTAAGGAATTAAGAAGCCGTGGCATAAGAGGAAGGTCCTTGCACAAACAAACAATAAGACGACTGAAAACAAAGATCTGGAATAATTAGTTCAGTTCTCACAATGGAGGGAGGTCTCCACTAGAGTTCTGCCAAGGTCTGTGCTAGAGCCTTTTCTGGGACCTATACCTTTTCATGTAAAAAATGACACAGAAAAGGGAGTGAGCAATGAGGTGTAGAAGTCAGCTATTGTTTCCAATCTCAGCCACAAAGACTATAGCTGACTGTGTGAGCTGCAGACAGACCCTGCAAAACTGAGTGACTTGACAATAAAATAGTAAATGAAATTCAGTGCAGATAAATGTAGATGAACCGATGTACAATCCTAACCTCAAATACAAAATGAAGTGTTCTGAGCTGCCCAGTACCACTGAGGAGTGATGATCACAGGGTTATGGCAGACTGATCCCTGGAAACCTCAGGTTGGTGGCAGCCTCAAAAGCAAATCATGATCAAGAAACGTACAGAGATCAAAGCAGAGATGATGCCACTGCATTAATAATCCAAGGTTTTTCCACACTGTGAGTACACTGTGCAGCTCTGGTCCCCTCTATTCCTAGAAGACATAGTAGAGCTGGAAAAGTTTCAAAGAAGGACAAAAAGGATGAACAAAGATGTGGAATATCTTCTGTATGAGGAATAGCTAAGTAAGCTAAGACTCTTCGGTCTAGAGAAGAGACAATTTAGGGGGAAATACTAAAAATTAAAAAATCATGTGTGGTGGTATAAGGAGAGTGGACAGGGATCGACCTTCACTGCCTATTTCAGTACAAGAACTACAGGCTATCAAACGAAGCTAGTAGGAGTCATGTTCAAAACAAGCAGGAGAGGTGGTTCCGCATGCAGTGAAGCAGCAGACTTTTAAAATCCTTGCCAAAGCATATTGTAGATGTTGAAAGTTTACATTTATTTGAGAGACTGGACGAGTGCCTGGATGAAAAATCCATTGAAAATTTCTAAGTACACAGCAACTGCATCCAGTTCGGGAAGCRTCCTGAGCTGAAAACAGCTGAGAGGAGTATTAGGGAGAAGCATCAGATGCTTGTTCTGTTCTTTCTCTCCCACAGGCAATAACTTAATGCTACTGCCATAAGCAGACAGGCTAGATGTTTTAAGTCAAAATGGCCTTACGTCCTTATGAGCCTGTTTGAATAAAGGCCATTCACATGAACAATGATTTTCCAGGAAAAACTTATCTATACCCTGGATGTCATACTATTGGCTTTAGAAGTGCCACACAGCAAGGATTTTCTTTGCCGTTTGTTTTTAATACATCAGATTACTGTGTTAATATGCTTCACAAAGGAAAGCACAGGAAAAGTAAAGATATGTTCTCTAGCTTTATCCAGAGGAGAGGCTACATGCTACTACTGATTAAGCTAAATTCTTAAAAAAGGAGAACATTATCCAACTCTAGTCTTGAATTTCAAGCACACAGCACTACTCAGTAACACTTTCACTGCCCACTAAGCACTCACTCTTGCACAAAACCCAGTGTTTTTATTCCAGTTTGAACAAAAATGAATAAGTAAATGTAGCAAAGGTTTGAATTATGACTTGTAACATCTCYACCACTTCAGTTTGGCCCTGGAAAACAAACATAAATGAGGCCTATTCCCAGCTGGCACAAAAATGTCTCTAAAATAAGAGAAAAAGGAGGAAAGCCTGAAGTTGCCTTAACTTGAGCAGAACCGGCCCCTTGCTGATGGATATCCCTCATTTAGAAGTATATTTTCACCCTGTTAGCAGATTCCTTCTACATGGAAGAGTCTGAGCTGAGATTTTTTTTTCTTTCCTGATTTGTTTAGCACTATATGATCCATGATCATGCTTGGCTAACGTACTTTTCACAATCTCTTCTCCATAACACACCATCATGTAATTTGCAAGAATTTCCACAACAAGCTATTCTGGCAGGATTTCGTGGTGTAGCTGTGATATTCCTCTAGACTTGCCACCATTCCGTTCCAAAGTGTATTTCATTCTGCAAATATCAGTCAAATTGGGTCCAGTATGTTGCCAAATAATCACTTACTGTCTTAAGCTATACATCTTTGGCAAGCAGGATTCTGTTTGAACATATTTTTTCCTGTGTTTGGGAGGTGACAAAGAGCATCACGGTTCCTCACTAGGGGCCACATGATTTATTCAGATCCATGACTGACATATGCATCTGCCTATCTTGAGATTTTACAATTCATCATTTGGAAAGGCAGAGAAAGATATACTGGTCAAGCACAGAAACACAGAACATGGCTGCAAAATACGCAAACGTGATACTGGAAATATCTTGTGCGACAAAGACGAGAGAATGATTTACAACATTGTAGAAAGCAGTGGTGAGGCTGCATACAAGCTGGCCATCCTTTGGTCAAATTAAACAGAGACCAATTAAAATACAGCAACTGGGATGACCATGGGAGTGGGAAGCCTCTTTTCTAAAAGGAAACCAGAAGCTACACTAGGAAAATTGAAGGCTCCCCTCTGTAAATGCGCTGGAGAGATGGAAGAGCTACTATAACAATAGAACAAACAGGTATGTACTGGCCATACATGACTAAATTCAGTCTGTAAATTCAAAGCCAGTAAAAAGCAGCTTTTCAGACTGAAGACAAGTAACCTAACCACTTTAAAAAATGAGTAGTTTTAAACTGATTTAAAACTGGTGGAGAGACGATGACTTAAAGGTTTATAACAGCAAGGAACTGGCCTTGAGGTGCAATCCATTATCTCTGTGATTTTTATATTCATCGTGAGCAGACACTTTGCAAATTAAAAATTGTATCTATCTTCAAATATTACTTGATTAGCAGTCCTCTTCAAATTCCTGAAGTAGGGCCTAAAATTAAACTATGGAATGGTATGGAACAAAACTACACAGATAACATTAACGTGTCTGTTCATTATGGTGGGGTGAGGACCATTGCCTGCCAGAGTTCCTCTAGAAACTATATCTGCTCAATATTTTCATTAGTGACCTGGATACTGGCATAGGAAACGTGCCTATTGAACACATGCACAAGAAGAAGCGGAGAAGGGCTGCAAGCATGCTGGAGGACAGGAAGAGAATTCAAAATGAACTTGACAAACTGGAAAATGACACTCTGGAAAAACAGGACAAAATTCAGCAAAGACGTACACAAAGTATTACACCTAATCAAGAATAATCTACTGGACAAATTTAGGCTGGAGAACAACTGGCTAGGAATTTGGCAGAATCAATCTGTGAACTAGCAGATCACGAGCTGAACATAAGTCGGCAATGTCATATGGCCACGGGAAAGACAAACACCATAATGGGATATATAAATAAGAGTGCTGTCCTCAAGACATCTGAAGGAATGCTTATGTTCAACCCAGCAGTGAAGCTCCAGCAGGAATACTCCATCCATTTTCAAGATAAGGATCACTTAGAGACCAGAGTTAGACAGCAAAATTGACCAGTGAAAATGTGACCTATGTGAAACAACGGAAAGAACTGGGCTTGGATGAAAAAAAGAGAAAAGTGGGTGGCAGGAAGAGTGGAACATTTCAGCTTCCCTGCTGTTGCTCTTCTTCATATTCATGGTGAAAAAAGAAACGCAGGCCTTAAACTGCAGGAAGAGAGATGCAGGTTAGACTTCAAGGGGGCGATGAAAACAACGAACCACTAGAATGGACAGTGCCCTGGCATTATGGAGTCTCCTCACTGCAGACCTTCATGAACAGGTTAGCTGTCTGCCAGGAGAAACGTAGGCACAGCTGATCCTCCTTGAAGACACAGGAATGGACAGGCTGATCTCTTGAAATCTCTCCCAACCCTCCATTTCCACAGCTGTCAGCTGTTACTGCTTTGTGTGCTGGAGGTACGACACCTCTACAGGCATTGTCCATACTACTTATTTACTTTAACATGTCTTACAGATGTAGTCTTCTTCCATTTAAATATAGCTCGGTTCACTTCTTTATACATTTCATCTGAGAGGAGTGGTTCCCACACCCATTGCCATTTGAAAGTTGGGTTTGCAACTAACTGTTACTCTTAAAAGTATAATTTTGTCTGTGTTTGCCTAAGGGCTTTAAATAAAGAATCATCACATAATTTGTAGCTTGATTCTACTACGTTGTAAAACCAGATTCTCATCTTCCTTTATTTTACAATATAGGAAGATTATTATTAGATTGCCTTTATAACCAGAATCCATCTGACACACACTCTTCTTCATCAAACTCCTCATAAAAGCTCATATTTAGCAGTGTTATGCTCTGCTCTCCCTCCCTCTCCACTCCCATTTTTAACTGCACTGACAAGAGTACTGCTAAGTATGAAGTAATTAGCCATGACATACCCTCTGTAGTTTCTAATATGTGCTGTTTTCCTGTTTTTGTGGCCTGTGAGCATTTGCAAGAATTCTGTTTTGGTGCTTACATTTTCTAAAGATCTGTCTATCTGATGGATTTTTCTCTGACCCCACAAAGCTTGCTAAAACAATCTGCAGACCAGTCTCTCTGGACTGCAGGCTTTGGGAGGGTTGCTTTCACTCACTGCCTTTCTTATTCAGTTGTATTTCTTCCCAGCTCTCGAATGTACTTTTTCTGCCATAAATAGGAAAGAATTCAATTTTCCTTGGTATATCTTTGTAACCCCACTACATCTGCATGTGTATGTAGCTTGGAGCACACCTAGCTTTTATTCTTTTAATATACTCATCTTTAGTACTTAAGACTTCATTAAACATATATTCCAGCTATTAAATTTTGGTAAGAGTTCACTCCATTTCAGTGTTGTGACCATACAGGCTTTTAATGGGCCTGTCTCATGTATCAACTCTCTATTTTATTACTCTTGGATAAGTGAACTTTTTTGCACACAGAGGCTTACCATCCTGTTTTTTTGAGACCATCCCTGTAAGATGTTGAAAATTATGGTAGCAATCGCCTCTCTTTGCCAAAGACAACCTTACTTTAGGCTCTCTGTCTTTGTTTAAGCTCCCTTTTCTCTCAGCTGCAATGCTTTTTTTCTAGTCTTCCATTTTTGGCTGCTTAATTTGCAAGATTTCCTTTCGCCTTCCATCAGGAATAGATTGGAAACTGGAAAGCAGCCATTCTTCCCATTCTTTCAGATCAATTGATCTTGTTATACAACATCTTCTCCCTGCCATCACTGGGACCTCAGTTTTGAAATGAACCAATATTTAATAACTCTTTCTGTGATTTGCTAGCTTTAAATCTGTAAATTCCTGATAAAACGTATCTTTCAGCAAATCACATCTTCATTTATTATGCATCTAAGAAAACAAATCCATATAACAAACAGTGGCTCCTGGGCAGCTCCTCAAGCTTAGCACACGCAGGTGTCTCTTTGTAAACAGTGTGTGCTCCTCACAGGCAAGAAACGGGGCAGGCAGTCGGTCACCTGCCGAGGGTGACAGAAGGTGAGGACTAGGCCCCTAGCCCCTGGAAGAGAGCAGAAAAAAAGTATTCTTCCAGTACTTGAAGAGGAAAGATGGGATTTGGAAAAGTGCTGACCCATCCTCAGCCCCTGTCTAGAATTAGTGAAAAAAAAAGAACAGGAGGATCTCAAGTTTCCTTCTATATTAATTGATGCAGAATTTCTTTTCCTTGTTGAAGCCACAAAAAGGATATCTGCACCTCTTCCRTTCTTCTGTCTCCTTGGGGGCATCAGCTATTTGCTTCTCTCTTTCCCTCCCGCACCCTCAAGGAAAGCTCCCTGCCTGAAGGAGGAGCCCCCAGCTCTTAACAGCAACAGAGAAACTGACGCAGCACCAATTTCTACAAGAGCACAGACCTTGAAAACCTTCCTAAATTTGAAGCCCACGTTTGAAACAAGAAGAAACTCATCTGCCCACCCCCAGTTGTTGAAGCTCCCCTTACTTTGTCGATATAAAAGAAGAAATGAGGAGAAAAAGTTTAAGTTACTAGCTCAAGAGCAC
Organism: Apteryx rowi; assembly: GCF_003343035.1. NCBI lineage: Eukaryota > Metazoa > Chordata > Aves > Apterygiformes > Apterygidae > Apteryx > Apteryx rowi. The sequence goes on along the minus strand of NW_020448464.1, from coordinate 176,284 downwards.
AAAGGGCTTCAGTGCCGAAGCAAGGATTAGCATTCCCAGCTTCTCAGCTGCTTCACAAGTCACCCCTCTATAAGCTGGTGTTTCTCTCCCCAGTCTATCAAGAATATTTTAGCACCAAACCACAAATTTATATCCAGTGAGAAGCTGTGTTTACAAGAAACAAGGAAAACCATGGGAACCAAGATGATATATCAGTATACTATAATTTTCATGGTTGTATCAAAAGAAAGCTTCCTCCTTTCACTAAATAGTAACAAATCTCCACTCTATCAGCACAGTCATAATATTTCTGCCAATTGTACAAAATGCAATACAGACTATATATTTTAATAAATACTTCAGCAGCTTCCAACCAGACAGCCAACAGAGGAAAAAACGTTCCCAAAAGTCAGTGACAGACACTCTGCTTTAAGAGAAAGGTATGCTCAGTGCAGCTGCTTAGAGACAGATGTGATTTTATGCAATGACATAAAATATGCCACCCAGGAACTGCTGGGTGACCGGGTACGTCCCATATTGTTCCATCCAGTGTGTAGCTTAGAGCAACTCCATGGCTGCTTTGCATTATACCACCTTATCACAGCCCCAGGGGGACTGCAGGCCCTGGCTGTCCTGAGAGACCCACGCAAGAACAGCAGGGGAGCACTCTTCACATGAGACAAGGATTCATTCACTAGAGAAACTGCTAATTGCACATCAAGGACAGAAATTCTTGAAATATATGGGGAAAGAAAAAAAATAAAATCTCTACATTTAAACCACGACTTTAGATATTTATGCTATTCTATAGCCCAGTCAAACAGAGGAGGCCTTGGGACTGATTCCTTTGCAGCTTAAACTGATGCTTCACTGTGTTTGCTCCATTGGCTTTAATGCAGTTGTGATCATGTCACACAAAATACATTATCAGTAGCTAAGTACCATGGCCTCAAGTCATGGTAAAGGCTTTTAACAGGCCTTAAATGGAGACTGATTCGAGTGTCAGCTCAAGCAAGCCCTGCTGTCCAAATCAGTAAGCTTCACACCGCAGCACTAGCTACAGCGATGAAACTCACAGACATCCAGTAGGACATCCTGCCCACTTGCCTCAGTAGATAAGGGGATCTATTGCCTCAATTTTTGTGATACTTGTGCTTTCATTCTAGTCCTACGGGGAAAGGAGTCTTCCAACAGAAACTGAATATTGGTTGATGCAATCAAAAGTCTTAGTCACTACTCTTTGCTTTTCCAAACAACAGATGACGGAAATGAATGACAGTCTCACTAGATTCACTATTAGAATTTAAATATCTATGAAGAACAACCAAACTTCTGTATCTACCATAAATTTTATATTGGTAATGGCAAGTAAAAGACAAGATAAATGAGCAGCACGCTGGAACACGTGCAGAAGACAAGAATCAGAACATAGAGCCTGAGAAAATACAGAGTAACAGCAGTTTCTTTTTCTTTTGTGCCGAATCTCCTTAAAGTCCATTGAAAACACCTCTTTTCAATAAGCAGAGAAGCTGAAGCTTCAAGTTGATGCAGAGGTGTAACAAGAGATGGAGACCACACAGAGAATTCAAGAGCAACAGGAGGTTACCAGAAGCTGTGAGCTGCAGGAAAACCCAGTTGCTCACTGGCGGGCGATCTCTAGGCCTCCTTTAATGTACCTTTTTCATCCATCTTTTCCTGACTGATTGGTCCAGTTATTCATCTAGGAAAGCTCTGTGGCTTTCCTGATGTCACCATGGTAATGAAAATGGACTTAGAGGTATTTCGAGCCTCAAAGATATTATTTCACTGAAAAATCATATGCGCACCAAAAAAGGGAGGGCTAAATTCTAGTACCAGGAACGCACCAATAACAAACACTGAGAGAAGAGGTGCTGTCTGACACTTAAGATTCACAGCCTTCTGTGTCCATCATTTTGTCTCCACTTACCAATTTAATTCACCTTTCAGCATCATTTCTCCACGCACACAACTGAAATATTGCCTACCCTTAACTGTCTTATTCCTAAAGTATCCAATATCTCCCTTCCTCTCATACCTTCTTGTATCTCCACTCATTCAAAACTGACAGACTGGCTGGTAAGAATAATACCCTCAAAACCTCCCTCTTTTCCTTCAGCTCTAATCATGCAATTAGGTACATTTTCAGAATCCTCCTGTTTTGCAACTCTGCAACTGTCCCTACCTGACTTCCACTTCTTATACAGAATTTCATTAACTTTGATCTAGAATATTGTAATTCCTTTATTTGTCTGGGTCAATAGTACTGGGTCAGTTCACTGAGTCAGCTGTAGTAGAACTTCGATTTAGTTTTTTGCACTGTCCTCTTAAATGTGAGCTCTCAAACTTAATTTAACCATAAATACTATGCTTAATGTGCTACACTGTTTTTTTTTTAAATCTATTTCAAATTATTTATGGATGCGTACTTTTATGAGATTTTAATGACCATCTTCAAGCAAAAGTAGACACAGCTTAGCTCTTACTGACACATTCAGCTTTACTCACTGTATTTCAGCTTACCTATAAGAGATGTTACCTGCAAAAGCAAAGTTTAACTACCCAGCCATGGCTGCTACAATATGCAGACATTAAGCATTCGAAGTCCTGTCTCTAACAGAGAATTCTGCTTATTGGTTGTCTCTATTTTAGTGTTTTGATACTGTCGCCAGTTAAGAGAATGTCTTTCACCATCTTACAGTCAAGTACAGATTTTTTAATTATTTCAGATTGTCTCCCAATAATAAACAGTAGATCCCTTTCTCATAGMTTGTTTTGCACATCCTGTTATGTGTCAAGTAACTCCCACTTTTTCAAATCTATGCAAGAAGCCCATTACAGACAAATCCTACTCATCAGTCCTGCTTCTTCCTAGCTTTCTTCCTCTAGAATGTAACTTCCATATTTCTCTTTGCCTGTCACTATTAAGCAATACACTCTACATGCAATGATGGATAAGCTCCACAGAAAAGGACACATACTTTTTCTATTTCTTAAGAAATATAATTATTTTATGTATGCTTTGACCCACATATTTAAATGTTAAACCATGTATGATCAGACCACAGGCAGTCAAATTATCTTACATACACTGAACTTCAAATTCTTAAATTATTCGTCCTATCTAGTGACCTGATAAAAGTAGCAGAAGGACAGATAGGGTGGGAATAAGAGAAGAAAGATTCACTGCAAACGCTAGAATGTCCACCTAGCATTAATGAACATGCTAACACAGAGATACCATTTGCAGATGATTTTGCTAGGAATGATCAGAAACTTAAAACTGGCCATCCTAAAAAGACACCCAAGAAAGGAAACTCTGCATAAGAGTTCTTGCAAATGCATAAGACCTCTTAACTGAACAACAGTCAAGCTCTGAGCTCTGCATCGGAGGGACAGAATGACATCTAGCACTGAGTTACTCCAACCCAAAATACGTGCAGGAAGCTCTATGGACCACCTTTGCATATGCCCACTGCCTGCTTCTTGTGCTTAGAAGTTGGCAACAGCCAGAAGACTAGGAACAACCATCAGTCTAGTTCATATTATTACCAAAGTTTTCTTTTTCACAAAGGCATCAGTGAACAATCTTATACTTGTCTTCTTGCATTCTTCCTATCTGCATAACTAGCAGTATTGACTCCCTTCACATATGCCCTCTTTTCATCTGTATACCTAGTATTTTCCAGTTGTTCATTATTCATGGCTTCTATTTTCTCTCACTCCTATCTGTACACCTGATCAGTAATGTATCTATTATTAATATGTCATAGGTGTGTACCTGACACTTCACTGACACACAAGAAAACAACAGTGGCTTACTACGCTCCTTCCTTAATCCAACAGGAGGTTTGGATGTGCAAGGGATAAAAAAGYGGGCCCTCTAAGTTAGCCAGTTGGTCTGGCAAAGGACAAAAGGAGAAGAAGTGAATCCTCTGATCAGCTAACTGCTGCTTATTTCAGTACTCTAGAGGCCCAAACAGGAATATACAAAAATGCCTTGTGCGAAAGACATGCATAAGACAAAAACAAAACATACCAGTGGAAAAAACTTTGCTCTTGTATTCCTTCATCTTCTAAAAATGGCACTTTGAAGGTGTGGATTCAATTTGGACACAAAAGCTTCCTCCTGAATTTCTGTCTGTCTGAATGGGAACAGCCTCACCTACCTGCCCAAGTTTCCACGAGGGAAGCTGGGACTCCTTTCTAAGCCTTTCTAAGGCATCTGCATTGGTACACACCACATATTGTACTGCTGCAGTCTGGCTTTTCTTATGTAAATTATTTACATTAATAAATTGCACAACTGTCTCATTCAGGTGTGCAATAATTGGGAACGGTTGAGACGCACACTTCAAACTTTTGAGTCAGTTCTACAGCACAAATAACAACTGGATATGTCACTTTGATCTGGTTGATGTAAAAGGCCCGTTGTATAAATGCAGCTGCAATTTTGTGAATCTCACGGATAATATGAAGCCTTCTGTACCTGTAAATGCTTGTTTCTAAACTTTGAATTCATGTAGTATAAACTACTGTCTAGAAAAATCATGCTTGGATGTTCGCACACATGCATGCGACAGAACTGTTCATTTTTTAGGCATTCAACTTGCTATGCCCTACATATGCGACTCACATTTTAAGGGTAAATGTCAGGAAAGCCTAGCATACTGTGGCAACAACCGTGTCAGAAAAAAGCGATCTTATGCCATTTTTCAACAGCGGCAGTGCCTAGGTGCAGCAGCGGAGGATTTTTCAGCGCGACTGGATCCAGCGGGAACCAGGTGCTTCCTCGCTTGGGGGTCCTGGATCCGTGCGGATCCAAGCGGACTGCCTCCCGGACCTGGCGAGCTCCAGGTGCTTTCCGGGCGAACACGTGCGGATCCTGCGGCAGCCAGGCGCTGCCCGGCGGAGCAGGCGGGCGCCGGGAGACCTGCCTCGTCCTCCCTTCGCAGCGCTCGCACCTCGGCGCCCTCTCCCCGGC